>NC_068444.1:16311502-16611502 GCF_023373465.1 Oncorhynchus keta | reverse complement strand
CTGCCTTATTCACGAACAAAAGACACCTTGTGTGGGAAAAGTTGATAAACTCCTCCATGTCCGTTAGGCTATTTCTAATATCCCCAAGATGATTCCATAGACGAAGGTGGGTACAAAAACACGCGAGCAAACTTTGACATTTTAGAAATAAAAGTTTAGAAATACAAAAAGTATTTTTCTCAAAATGTCCAGGGGAAAAATCGGATCAATAATGAGATGAAATAAACTTGTGAAGATATATGAAACAAACAAACAAAAAAACGCATTAACGGTTGAATTATTATTATTTTACATCTCTAATCCCAACGAAAGGGCAAGAACACACCGTGACCGAGTGTGCCGCTCTTCCTCTAAAAATGGACACATCACCAACGTTTCAAGAATAAAGGAGCTAACATGGCAGCTGTTCTAAAACCTGACCCAACTCTGTCTATATATATATGGCTCTGGACATAACTAAGTATGGCATTGTGTATGTTCTCGTGGGGAATTATAATGCATTGCTTTAGGGCCCAGCATGACTTCACACTTATGGTACATTCCCCCAGCCAAACTAATGAAATCAAAGAATATTTACAAGACGTTTTTATACATCTATCTAGTGATGATCTCAGTAACACACATGGTTGTTAATCAACATGAACAGCTTGTTCCTCTGTACCAGCTTTGTCCCAGGGGCATGCGCTGTCAGGGGTGGTACATATCATGTGTTTTCCTGTTGTCCTTCATGCGGTGAAAACATTGTGTCTGGTTCCTAGGGGATCAAGGAGATCAAGGAGATAAGGGAGCAGAGGGCCATGGCCTACCTGGCTACATCGGGGACCAGGGACCAAAGGGTAACGCAACATTTCATTCTGCGTCCTTTTTATTGTCTGAATAATGGTTTACAGCATAGCAAAGGAAATCCAACAACCGCTTTGACGGGCCCAGTTCTATTATATAACAACAGATGCCGGTTTCTTGGTAAGCAGATGTTGCGTCATTTCATTTTCTTTTACAATGAAAAGTAGATGGGAAGTCAATTTAAAGTCTACTGCAAACTCTCAAAGCCGTGTAGTAGTTCGTAGGCACAGTCATTCTTTACCCACTGAAAACGAATATGCATTTCCACTTCTTTATCCACCAGGCCAACGTGGAAGACCTGGCAGAGCCTTCAATGGCACACCAGGACGAGAGGGCGAGAGAGGCCATGTAGGCCGGCCTGGACTGAGAGGTCACCCAGGACTACGAGGAGTCCCAGGCGTGTGTCAGACCACTGGGTGCGCTCTGCTAAACAACAACACAACCAATGGATCACCTCAGAATGCACCCCAGAGGTTGAGAAGACACCCATAGAGGCAAAGAGGACACTTTTGACCAAACTGCATGGATTTATTAATAAAGGGAGAGAGGAGGAGAGGAGGAGAGAGGGAGAGGAGGAGAGGAGGAGAGGAGGAGAGGGAGAGAGGGAGAGAGGGAGAGAGGGAGAGAGGAGGAGAGGGAGAGAGGGAGAGAGGGGGAGAGGGGGAGAGGGAGAGAGGGAGAGAGGGAGAGAGGGAGAGGGGAGAAGAGAGGGGGAGAGGTGTAGAGGGAGATGTAGAATGGGAGAGAGAGATTTTTTGTTGATAAATGTATTCAAATCAAAGTCTAAATAAATGCTTCAATGTAAATATGCATCCAATCTCCACCCTGAATGACTGAGATATCCATTTTACTTTCTCAAATAAATCTGTTGTAGAAACTTGTACTGTTGGCCTGAAAACAACACTCCATTCTCATGGTTCATTTGAAAAAGACACCAATAGCTACGGTATTATTTTTGTTAAAAATTATGAAAGTTTATTTGACACATTTTATTGAAACTGATCCTAGTTGTCTTCAAATATCACTGTTCTTTATAATAAAAGTCCAAAAACGATTGCTAACTTGTTTTACTACAACATTTGCTCCACTGTTTATTTTTTATTACCATATATTAGCTGTGCAGAATATAAAATCAAGGGTTCAATTCATTGTGTTTATCGCAATTCTGTCGAGGCATGCTACCTACCTAAATCCCAAAACACTCAAAACCTCCCTCAAAAGGCTTACATGATACTTGCATAATAATTTCCTAAAACATTAACATTTATTCCACCTCAGTTTATGACAGCCTCTGTCATCAGTTACACCATTGTTTAGGGCCCCTATATGGCCAATATGCTGTAACCCAAACGTTGCTGTTAGTTGTTGCTAGCAGTTACAGTTAGCCAACAGTTACTCTTTTGGCTTGCAGCTATTACTAGCCAATGGTTACTCTTTTGGCTTGCAGCTATTACTAGCCAACAGTTACTCTTTTGGCTTGCAGCTATTACTAGCCAATGGTTACTCTTTTGGCTTGCAGCTATTACTAGCCAACGGTTACTCTTTTGGCTTGCAGCTATTACTAGCCAATGGTTACTCTTTTGGCTTGCAGCTATTACTAGCCAATGGTTACTCTTTTGGCTTGCAGCTATTACTAGCCAATGGTTACTCTTTTGGCTTGCAGCTATTACTAGCCAATGGTTACTCTTTTGGCTTGCAGCTATTACTAGCCAATGGTTACTCTTTTGGCTTGCAGCTATTACTAGCCAATGGTTACTCTTTTGGCTTGCAGCTATTACTAGCCAATGGTTACTCTTTTGGCTTGCAGCTATTACTAGCCAATGGTTACTCTTTTGGCTTGCAGCTATTACTAGCCAATGGTTACTCTTTTGGCTTGCAGCTATTACTAGCCAATGGTTACTCTTTTGGCTTGCAGCTATTACTAGCCAATGGTTACTCTTTTGGCTTGCACAGCTAATGGTTACTCTTTTGGCTTGCAGCTATTACTAGCCAATGGTTACTCTTTTGGCTTGCAGCTATTACTAGCCAATGGTTACTCTTTTGGCTTGCAGCTATTACTAGCCAATGGTTACTCTTTTGGCTTGCAGCTTAGCCAATGGTTATTCTTTTGGCTTGCAGCTATTACTAGCCAATGGTTACTCTTTTGGCTTGCAGCCAAATGGTTACTCTTTTGGCTTGCAGCTATTACTAGCCAATGGTTACTCTTTTTGGCTTGCAGCTATTACTAGCCAATGGTTACTCTTTTGGCTTGCAGCTATTACTAGCCAATGGTTACTCTTTTGGCTTGCAGCTATTACTAGCCAATGGTTACTCTTTTGGCTTGCAGCTATTACTAGCCAATGGTTACTCTTTTGGCTTGCAGCTATTACTAGCCAATGGTTACTTTTTGGCTTGCAGCTATTACTAGCCAATGGTTACTCTTTTGGCTTGCAGCTATTACTAATGGTTACTCTTTTGGCTTGCAGCTATTACTAGTTGGTTACTCTTTTGGCTTGCAGCCAATGGTTACTCTACTATCCAATGGTTACTCTTTTGGCTTGCAGCTATTACTATCCAATGGTTATTCTTTTGGCTTGCAGCTATTACTAGTTTACTCTTTTGGCTTGCAGCTATTACTAGCCAATGGTTACTCTTTTGGCTTGCAGCTATTACTAGCCAATGGTTACTCTTTTGGCTTATTACTAGCCAATGGTTACTCTTTTGGCTTGCAGCTATTACTAGCCAATGGTTACTCTTTTGGCTTGCAGCTATTACTAGCCAATGGTTACTCTTTGGCTTGCAGCTATTACTAGCCAATGGTTACTCTTTTGGCTTGCAGCTATTACTAGCCAATGGTTACTCTTTTGGCTTGCAGCAGCTAGCTATACTAGCCAATGGTTACTCTTTTGGCTTGCAGCTATTACTAGCCAATGGTTACTCTTTTGGCTTGCAGCTATTACTAGCCAATGGTTACTCTTTTGGCTTGCAGCTATTACTAGCCAATGGTTACTCTTTTGGCTTGCAGCTATTACTAGCCAATGGTTACTCTTTTGGCTTGCAGCTATTACTAGCCAATGGTTACTCTTTTGGCTTACAGCTATTACTAGCCAATGGTTACTCTTTTGGCTTGCAGCTATTACTAGCCAATGGTTACTCTTTTGGCTTGCAGCATGCTGTAAAGCCAACTGTCTTTAATAACAGTTTTTGTCAGACAGTGAAACATCAGTTGCCATAAACTGACATTAACTGTGAAATGATGATGTTATTTGATTATTATGACAATGTTTTTTATGCCTTGTTTCTAGAGGGTTTAGGTGTTATCCAGAAGGCACAATGCTTTTTTGTTATGAAGTAACCAACAAAATGACCTATTGTAGTGGAAAAATCTGGAGCAAAATTGTGAATCATAAAGAACAGTACACATTGTGTGCCTATTTTATTTATCTTTCAGGCCTGGACAGCTATCGCTGTGTGCAGTATTCTATATCTGGTAGATTGAGGCTTCTATCTTGTTTAATTAATGAGTTCCATGCGTTTTATTTTCATTCTGTAATGAAAGATTTTTCACTGCCTGTATGTTTCACAAGATGTTTGCTTGTACACCTCAAGTGGAAACATATGGTTATGAGTGTAGACAAACACGGAAACTAATCATAACTTCTACAACATCAACAGGTCTGTTTTCACGTTTGAGACTTTATCAACAATTCTGTTTGATGTGCTTCTGTCTTTCACTCATACGCAAAATACAATCAAAATACAGTGGCAAGAAAAAGTATATGAACCCTTTGGAAATATCTGGATTTCTGCATACATTTGATGTAACATTTGATTTGATCTGATCTTCATCTAAGTCACAACAACAGACCAACACCGTGTGCTTAAACTAATAACACACAAGTTATTGTATTTTTCTTGTCTATATTGAATACATCATTTAAACATTCACAGTGTAGGTTGGAAAAGGTCGGAGATTTTGGTTAGAGCAGCCCTGCACCATAAAAAACACACACAAATTTGACTTTGCTATTCACAAGAAGCATTGCCTGATGTGAACCATGCCTCAAACAAAGGAGATGTTAGAAGACCTAAGATTAAAAATTGTTGCTTTGCATAAAGCTTGAAAGGTTACAAAATGATCTGTAAAACTCAGTCCACGGTAAGACAAATTGTCTATAAATTTAGAAAGTTCAGCACTGTTGCGACTCTCCCTAGGAGTGGCCGTCCTGCAAAGATGACTGCAAGAGCACAGTGCAGAATGTTTCAATGAGGTTAAGAAGAATCCTAAGTGTCAGCTAACGACTTACAGAAATCTCTGGAACATGCTAACATCTCTGTTGACGAGTCTACAATACGTAAAACACTAAACAAAAATTGTGTTCATGGGAGGACACCGTGGAACAAGCCACTGCTGTCCAAAAAAACCCATTGCTGAACGTCTGAAGGTCGCAAAAAGGGCACCTGGATGTTCCACAGTGCTACTGGCAAAATATTCTGTGGACAGATGAAACTGGAGCTGTGTTTTTTGGAAGGAACACCCAGCACTAGGTGTGGAGAAAAAAAGGCACAGCACAGCACACCAACATCGAAACCTTATCCCAACTATAAACTATGGTGCAGTGAGTATCATGGTTTGGGGCTGCTTTGCTGCCTCTATGGAAAATTAATTTCCAAGTTTACCAAGACATTTTGCAAGAGAATGCAAGGCTATCTGTCTGCCAATTGAAGCTCAACAGAAGTTAGGTAATGCAACAGGACAACAACCCAAAATGCCAAAGTAAATCAACAACAGAATGGCTTGAACAGAATAAAATACACCTAGAGTGGCCCAGTCAGTCCTGACCTCAACCCCACCATAGTACCCTCCAAATTCCTCATCAAGCTCGAGACCCTGGGTCTCTACCCCACCCTGTGCAACTGGGTACTGGACTTCCTGACGGGCCGCCCCCAAGTGGTGAGGGTAGGTAATAACATGTCCACCCCGCTGATCCTCAACACTGGGGCCCCTTCAAGGGTTCGTTCTGAGCCCTCTCCTGTACGCCCTGTTCACCCACGACTGCGTGGCCATGCATGCCTCCAACTCAATCACCAAGTTTGCAGATGACACTACAGTGGTAGGCTTGATTACCAACAACGACGAGACGGCCTACAGGGAGGAGATGAGGGCCCTCGGAGTGTGGTGTCAGGAAAATATCCTCACACTCAACGTCAACAAAACAAAGGAGATGATCGTGGACTTCAGGAAACAGCAGAGGGAACACTCCCCTATCCACATCGAAGGGACAGTAGTGGAGAGGGTAGTACGTTTTAAGTTCCTCGGCGTACACATCACTGACAGACTGAATTGGTCCACCCACACAGACAGCGTGGTGAAGAAGGCGCAGCAGGGCCTCTTCAACCTCAGGAGGCTGAAGAAATTTGGCTTGTCACCAAAAGCACTCACAAACTTTTACAGATGCACAATCGAAAAAATCCTGTCGGGCTGATTCACCGACTCGTACGGCAACTGCTCCGCCCGTAAGGCTCTTCAGAAGATAGTGATGTCTGCACAACGCATCACCGGGGGCAAACTATCTGCCCTCCAGGACACCTACACCACCCGATGTCACAGGAAGGCCATAAAGATCATCAAGGACAACAACCACCCGAGCCACTGCCTGTTCACCCCGCTATCATCCAGAAGGCGAGGTCAGTACAGGTGCATCAAAGCAGGGACCAAGAGACTGAAACAGCTTCTATCTCAAGGCCATCAGACTGTTAAACAGCCACCACTAACATTGAGTGGCTGCAGCTAACATACTGACTCAACTCCAGCCACTTTAATAATGTAAAAATTGATGAAAAAAATGTATCACTAGCCACTTTAAACAATGCCACTTCATATAATGTTTACATACCCTACATTACTCATCTCATATGTATATACTGTACTCTATACCATCTATTGCGTCTTGCCATCTTGATGTAATACATATATCCCTAGACACTTTAAACAATGCCACTTTTATATGTTTACATACCCTACATCACTCATCTCATATGTATATACTGTACTCAATACCATCTACTGCATCTTGCCTATGCAGAGTGGTTCACACCAGACATCCCAAGAATGTTGTGGAACTGAAACAGTTTTGTACAGAGGAATGGTCCAAAATTCCTCCTGACCGTTGTGCAGGTCTGATCCGCAACTACAGAAAACGTTTGGTTGAGGTTATTGATGCCAAAGGAGGGTCAACTAGTTCTTTTTCCAACCTGCACTGTGAATGTTTACACAGCGTGTTAAAAAAAGACATGAAAAATTGTTTGTGTGTTATTAGTTTAAGCAGACTGTTTTTATCCACTGTTGTGACTTAGATGAAGATCAGATAACATTTTATGAACAATTTATGCAGAACTCCAGGTAATTCTAAAGGGTTCACATACTTTTTCTCCCCACTATATATAGAAAAATATATGGCAGCTTGAAATCGAAACCCGATGGTGTTCAGAGGTTGATGGGAGGGGTTGAGGGTAGCTGAAGGCTGGAACTAAAAACAAACAAAAGATAACTAATGTAAAATATACTGTCCGTAAAATAATGTATATAGTATGTATAATCTGGAAGCAGAGCCTAAGTGTTGTTGTCCATTAGTTTACTCCAATTAGGGAAGGGCTGATAGGGTTAGGGAAGGGCTGGTAGGTTTAGGGAAGGGCTGGTAGGGTAAGGGAAGGGCTGGTAGGGTTAGGGGAAAATAATAAATAAGGAATACATATTTTAAAATATATATATTTAAAGGAATATATATACTGTATTTACAAAATATATATACAAATATTGGAAATGATATGCAAATATATTGGAAATGATGCAGACAATTACATTGATAGAAGCCACAGTCTATCTGCAATATTAAAGCTGATCTACCCACTAGAAAATGAACAAAACAATCATTATTCTTCTTCTTCTCTTTCCTGAGTGTAAGTTAACATGAGCATGGGTTACAATTGGTGGAAAAAGTATCCAATTGTCATACTTGAGTAAAAGTAAAGATACCTTAATAGAAAATGACTCAAAGTGAATGACACCCAGGAAAATACTACTTGAGTAAGTCTTAAAGTATTTGGTTTTACTAAAAGTATCAAAAGTAAATGTATTTGCTAAAATATACTTAATTAAAACTATCAATCATTTCAAAATCCTTATATTAAGCAAAACAGTCAGCACCATTCAAGTTTTTGTTTATTTACAGAGAGCCAGGGGAACACTCCAACACTCAGACATCATTTACAGAGAGCCAGGGGCACACTCCAACACTCAGACATAATTTACAGATAGCCAGGGGAACACTCCAACACTCAGACATCATTTACAGAGAGCCAGGGGCACACTCCAACACTCAGACATCATTTACAGAGAGCCAGGGGCACACTCCAACACTCAGACATAATTTACAGATAGCCAGGGGAACACTCCAACACTCAGACATCATTTACAGAGAGCCAGGGGCACACTCCAACACTCAGACATAATTTACAGATAGCCAGGGGAACACTCCAACACTCAGACATCATTTACAGAGAGCCAGGGGCACACTCCAACACTCAGACATCATTTACAGAGAGCCAGGGGCACACTCCAACACTCAGACATCATTTACAGATAGCCAGGGGCACACTCCAACACTCAGACATCATTTACAGAGAGCCAGGGGCACACTCCAACACTCAGACATCATTTACAGATAGCCAGGGGAACACTCCAACACTCAGACATCATTTACAGAGAGCCAGGGGCACACTCCAACACTCAGACATCATTTACAGAGAGCCAGGGACACACTCCAACACTCAGACATCATTTACAGAGAGCCAGGGGCACACTCCAACACTCAGACATCATTTACAGAGAGCCAGGGGCACACTCCAACACTCAGACATCATTTACAGAGAGCCAGGGGCACACTCCAACACTCAGACATCATTTACAGAGAGCCAGGGGCACACTCCAACACTCAGACATCATTTACAGAGAGCCAGGGGCACACTCCAACACTCAGACATCATTTACAGAGAGCCAGGGGCACACTCCAACACTCAGACATCATTTACAGAGAGCCAGGGGCACACTCCAACACTCAGACATCATTTACAGAGAGCCAGGGGCACACTCCAACACTCAGACATCATTTACAGAGAGCCAGGGGCACACTCCAACACTCAGACATCATTTACAGATAGCCAGGGAACACTCCAACACTCAGACATCATTTACAGAGAGCCAGGGGCACACTCCAACACTCAGACATCATTTACAGAGAGCCAGGGGCACACTCCAACACTCAGACATCATTTACAGAGAGCCAGGGGCACACTCCAACACTCAGACATCATTTACAGAGAGCCAGGGGCACACTCCAACACTCAGACATCATTTACAGATAGCCAGGGGCACACTCCAACACTCAGACATCATTTACAGAGAGCCAGGGGCACACTCCAACACTCAGACATCATTTACAGAGAGCCAGGGGCACACTCCAACACTCAGACATCATTTACAGAGAGCCAGGGGCACACTCCAACACTCAGACATCATTTACAGAGAGCCAGGGGCACACTCCAACACTCAGACATCATTTACAGAGAGCCAGGGGCACACTCCAACACTCAGACATCATTTACAGAGAGCCAGGGGCACACTCCAACACTCAGACATCATTTACAGAGAGCCAGGGGCACACTCCAACACTCAGACATAATTTACAGAGAGCCAGGGGCACACTCCAACACTCAGACATAATTTACAGAGAGCCAGGGGCACACTCCAACACTCAGACATCATTTACAGGGAGCCAGGGGCACACTCCAACACTCAGACATCATTTACAGAGAGCCAGGGGAACACTCCAACACTCAGACATCATTTACAGAGAGCCAGGGGCACACTCCAACACTCAGACATAATTTACAGAGAGCCAGGGGCACACTCCAACACCCAGACATAATTTACAGAGAGCCAGGGGCACACTCCAACACTCAGACATCATTTACAGGGAGCCAGGGGCACACTCCAACACTCAGACATCATTTACAGAGAGCCAGGGGCACACTACAACACTCAGACATCATTTACAGAGAGCCAGGGGCACACTCCAACACTCAGACATAATTTACAGAGAGCCAGGGGCACACTCCAACACTCAGACATCATTTACAGGGAGCCAGGGGCACACTCCAACACTCAGACATCATTTACAGAGAGCCAGGGGCACACTACAACACTCAGACATCATTTACAGAGAGCCAGGGGAACACTCCAACACTCAGACATAATTTACAGAGAGTCAGGGGCACACTCCAACACTCAGACATCATTTACAGATAGCCAGGGGCACACTCCAACACTCAGTCATCATTTACAGAGAGCCAGGGGCACACTCCAACACTCAGACATCATTTACAGATAGCCAGGGGCACACTCCAACACTCAGACATAATTTACAGAGAGCCAGGGGCACACTCCAACACCCAGACATAATTTACAGAGAGCCAGGGGCACACTCCAACACCCAGACATAATTTACAGAGAGCCAGGGGCACACTCCAACACTCAGACATCATTTACAGGGAGCCAGGGGCACACTCCAACACTCAGACATCATTTACAGAGAGCCAGGGGCACACTCCAACACTCAGACATAATTTACAGAGAGCCAGGGGCACACTCCAACACTCAGACATCATTTACAGGGAGCCAGGGGCACACTCCAACACTCAGACATCATTTACAGAGAGCCAGGGGAACACTCCAACACTCAGACATCATTTACAGAGAGCCAGGGGCACACTCCAACACTCAGACATAATTTACAGAGAGCCAGGGGCACACTCCAACACCCAGACATAATTTACAGAGAGCCAGGGGCACACTCCAACACTCAGACATCATTTACAGGGAGCCAGGGGCACACTCCAACACTCAGACATCATTTACAGAGAGCCAGGGGCACACTACAACACTCAGACATCATTTACAGAGAGCCAGGGGCACACTCCAACACTCAGACATAATTTACAGAGAGCCAGGGGCACACTCCAACACTCAGACATCATTTACAGGGAGCCAGGGGCACACTCCAACACTCAGACATCATTTACAGAGAGCCAGGGGCACACTACAACACTCAGACATCATTTACAGAGAGCCAGGGGAACACTCCAACAATCAGACATAATTTACAGAGAGTCAGGGCACACTCCAACACTCAGACATCATTTACAGATAGCCAGGGGCACACTCCAACACTCAGTCATCATTTACAGAGAGCCAGGGGCACACTCCAACACTCAGACATCATTTACAGATAGCCAGGGGCACACTCCAACACTCAGACATAATTTACAGAGAGCCAGGGGCACACTCCAACACCCAGACATAATTTACAGAGAGCCAGGGGCACACTCCAACACTCAGACATCATTTACAGGGAGCCAGGGGCACACTCCAACACTCAGACATCATTTACAGAGAGCCAGGGGCACACTACAACACTCAGACATCATTTACAGAGAGCCAGGGGAACACTCCAACACTCAGACATCATTTACAGAGAGCCAGGGGAACACTCCAACACTCAGACATCATTTACAGAGAGCCAGGGGCACACTCCAACACTCAGACATCATTTACAGAGAGCCAGGGGAACACTCCAACACTCAGACATAATTTACAGAGAGCCAGGGGCACACTCCAACACCCAGACATAATTTACAGAGAGCCAGGGGCACACTCCAACACTCAGACATCATTTACAGGGAGCCAGGGGCACACTCCAACACTCAGACATCATTTACAGAGAGCCAGGGGCACACTACAACACTCAGACATCATTTACAGAGAGCCAGGGGAACACTCCAACACTCAGACATCATTTACAGAGAGCCAGGGGAACACTCCAACACTCAGACATCATTTACAGAGAGCCAGGGGCACACTCCAACACTCAGACATCATTTACAGAGAGCCAGGGGCACACTCCAACACTCAGACATCATTTACAGAGAGCCAGGGGCACACTCCATCACTCAGACATCATTTACAGAGAGCCAGGGGCACACTCCAACACTCAGACATCATTTACAGAGAGCCAGGGGCACACTCCAACACTCAGACATCATTTACAGAGAGCCAGGGGCACACTCCAACACTCAGACATCATTTACAGAGAGCCAGGGAACACTCCAACACTCAGACATCATTTACAGAGAGCCAGGGGCACACTCCAACACTCAGACATCATTTACAGAGAGCCAGGGGCACACTCCAACACTCAGACATCATTTACAGAGAGCCAGGGGCACACTCCAACACTCAGACATCATTTACAGAGAGCCAGGGCACACTCCAACACTCAGACATAATTTACAGATAGCCAGGGAACACTCCAACACTCAGACATCATTTACAGAGAGCCAGGGGCACACTCCAACACTCAGACATCATTTACAGAGAGCCAGGGGAACACTCCAACACTCAGACATCATTTACAGAGAGCCAGGGGCACACTCCAACACTCAGACATCATTTACAGAGAGCCAGGGGCACACTCCAACACTCAGACATAATTTACAGATAGCCAGGGGAACACTCCAACACTCAGACATCATTTACAGAGAGCCAGGGGCACACTCCAACACTCAGACATCATTTACAGAGAGCCAGGGGAACACTCCAACACTCAGACATCATTTACAGAGAGCCAGGGGCACACTCCAACACTCAGACATCATTTACAGAGAGCCAGGGGCACACTCCAACACTCAGACATCATTTACAGAGAGCCAGGGGCACACTCCAACACTCAGACATCATTTACAGAGAGCCAGGGGCACACTCCAACACTCAGACATAATTTACAGAGAGCCAGGGGCACACTCCAACACTCAGACATAATTTACAGAGAGCCAGGGGCACACTCCAACACTCAGACATAATTTACAGAGAGCCAGGGGCACACTCCAACACTCAGACATCATTTACAGGGAGCCAGGGGCACACTCCAACACTCAGACATCATTTACAGATAGCCAGGGGCACACTCCAACACTCAGTCATCATTTACAGAGAGCCAGGGGCACACTCCAACACTCAGACATCATTTACAGATAGCCAGGGGCACACTCCAACACTCAGACATAATTTACAGAGAGCCAGGGGCACACTCCAACACCCAGACATAATTTACAGAGAGCCAGGGGCACACTCCAACACTCAGACATCATTTACAGGGAGCCAGGGGCACACTCCAACACTCAGACATCATTTACAGAGAGCCAGGGGCACACTACAACACTCAGACATCATTTACAGAGAGCCAGGGGAACACTCCAACACTCAGACATCATTTACAGAGAGCCAGGGGAACACTCCAACACTCAGACATAATTTACAGAGAGCCAGGGGCAGACTCCAACACTCAGACATCATTTACAGAGAGCCAGGGGCACACTCCAACACTCAGACATAATTTACAGAGAGCCAGGGGCACACTCCAACACCCAGACATAATTTACAGAGAGCCAGGGGCACACTCCAACACTCAGACATCATTTACAGGAGCCAGGGGCACACTCCAACACTCAGACATCATTTACAGAGAGCCAGGGCACACTACAACACTCAGACATCATTTACAGAGAGCCAGGGGAACACTCCAACACTCAGACATCATTTACAGAGAGCCAGGGGAACACTCCAACACTCAGACATCATTTACAGAGAGCCAGGGGCACACTCCAACACTCAGACATCATTTACAGAGAGCCAGGGGCACACTCCAACACTCAGACATCATTTACAGAGAGCCAGGGGCACACTCCATCACTCAGACATCATTTACAGAGAGCCAGGGCACACTCCAACACTCAGACATCATTTACAGAGAGCCAGGGCACACTCCAACACTCAGACATCATTTACAGAGAGCCAGGGGCACACTCCAACACTCAGACATCATTTACAGAGAGCCAGGGGAACACTCCAACACTCAGACATCATTTACAGAGAGCCAGGGGCACACTCCAACACTCAGACATCATTTACAGAGAGCCAGGGGCACACTCCAACACTCAGACATCATTTACAGAGAGCCAGGGGCACACTCCAACACTCAGACATCATTTACAGAGAGCCAGGGGCACACTCCAACACTCAGACATAATTTACAGATAGCCAGGGGAACACTCCAACACTCAGACATCATTTACAGAGAGCCAGGGGCACACTCCAACACTCAGACATCATTTACAGAGAGCCAGGGGAACACTCCAACACTCAGACATCATTTACAGAGAGCCAGGGGCACACTCCAACACTCAGACATCATTTACAGAGAGCCAGGGGCACACTCCAACACTCAGACATAATTTACAGATAGCCAGGGGAACACTCCAACACTCAGACATCATTTACAGAGAGCCAGGGGCACACTCCAACACTCAGACATCATTTACAGAGAGCCAGGGGAACACTCAACACTCAGACATCATTTACAGAGAGCCAGGGGCACACTCCAACACTCAGACATCATTTACAGAGAGCCAGGGGCACACTCCAACACTCAGACATCATTTACAGAGAGCCAGGGGCACACTCCAACACTCAGACATCATTTACAGAGAGCCAGGGGCACACTCCAAAACTCAGACATAATTTACAGAGAGCCAGGGGACATCATTTACAGAGAGCACACTCCAACACTCAGACATAATTTACAGAGAGCCAGGGGCACACTCCAACACTCAGACATAATTTACAGAGAGCCAGGGGCACACTCCAACACTCAGACATCATTTACAGGGAGCCAGGGGCACACTCCAACACTCAGACATCATTTACAGAGAGCCAGGGGAACACTCCAACACTCAGACATCATTTACAGAGAGCCAGGGGCACACTCCAACACTCAGACATAATTTACAGAGAGCCAGGGCACACTCCAACACCCAGACATAATTTACAGAGAGCCAGGGGCACACTCCAACACTCAGACATCATTTACAGGGAGCCAGGGGCACACTCCAACACTCAGACATCATTTACAGAGAGCCAGGGGCACACTACAACACTCAGACATCATTTACAGAGAGCCAGGGGCACACTCCAACACTCAGACATAATTTACAGAGAGCCAGGGGCACACTCCAACACTCAGACATCATTTACAGGGAGCCAGGGGCACACTCCAACACTCAGACATCATTTACAGAGAGCCAGGGGCACACTACAACACTCAGACATCATTTACAGAGAGCCAGGGGAACACTCCAACACTCAGACATAATTTACAGAGAGTCAGGGGCACACTCCAACACTCAGACATCATTTACAGATAGCCAGGGGCACACTCCAACACTCAGTCATCATTTACAGAGAGCCAGGGGCACACTCCAACACTCAGACATCATTTACAGATAGCCAGGGGCACACTCCAACACTCAGACATAATTTACAGAGAGCCAGGGGCACACTCCAACACCCAGACATAATTTACAGAGAGCCAGGGGCACACTCCAACACTCAGACATCATTTACAGGGAGCCAGGGGCACACTCCAACACTCAGACATCATTTACAGAGAGCCAGGGGCACACTACAACACTCAGACATCATTTACAGAGAGCCAGGGGAACACTCCAACACTCAGACATCATTTACAGAGAGCCAGGGGAACACTCCAACACTCAGACATAATTTACAGAGAGCCAGGGGCAGACTCCAACACTCAGACATCATTTACAGAGAGCCAGGGGCACACTCCAACACTCAGACATAATTTACAGAGAGCCAGGGGCACACTCCAACACTCAGACATAATTTACAGAGAGCCAGGGGCACACTCCAACACTCAGACATCATTTACAGAGAGCCAGGGGCACACTCCAACACTCAGACATCATTTACAGAGAGCCAGGGGCACACTACAACACTCAGACATCATTTACAGAGAGCCAGGGGAACACTCCAACACTCAGACATCATTTACAGAGAGCCAGGGGAACACTCCAACACTCAGACATCATTTACAGAGAGCCAGGGGCACACTCCAACACTCAGACATCATTTACAGAGAGCCAGGGGCACACTCCAACACTCAGACATAATTTACAGAGAGCCAGGGGCACACTCCAACACTCAGACATAATTTACAGAGAGCCAGGGGCACACTCCAACACTCAGACATCATTTACAGATAGCCAGGGGCACCCTCCAACACTCAGACATCATTTACAGAGAGCCAGGGGCACACTCCAACACTCAGACATCATTTACAGATAGCCAGGGGCACCCTCCAACACTCAGACATCATTTACAGAGAGCCAGGGGCACACTCCAACACTCAGACATCATTTACAGATAGCCAGGGGCACACTCCAACACTCAGAAATCATTTACAGAGAGCCAGGGGCACACTCCAACACTCAGACATCATTTACAGAGAGCCAGGGGCACACTCCAACACTCAGACATCATTTACAGATAGCCAGGGGCACACTCCAACACTCAGTCATCATTTACAGAGAGCCAGGGGCACACTCCAACACTCAGACATCATTTACAGAGAGCCAGGGGCACACTCCAACACTCAGACATCATTTACAGAGAGCCAGGGGCACACTCCAACACTCAGACATCATTTACAGAGAGCCAGGGGCACACTCCAACACTAAGACATCATTTACAGATAGCCAGGGGAAGACTCCAACACTCAGACATAATTTTCAAACGAAGCATGTGTGTTTAGTGAATCTGCAAGATCAGAGGCTATAGAGATGACCAGGTATGTTCTCTTGAGAAGTGTGTGAATTGGACCATTTTCCTGCCCTGCTAAGCATTCACAATGTATGGAGTAAAAAGCACACTCTTTAGGAATGTAGTGAAGTAAAAGTATAAGTTGTCAAAAATATAAATAGTAAAGTACAGAAACCCCCAAAAACTACTTAAGCAGTACATTCAAGCATTTTTACTGGAATTTTACTCCACTGTGGGTTGCTATTACTATGTACTATTCTCTGTTACAAATACCAGGCCCAGTGAATGGAGACAGAAACAGGTCCTGTGGGGGACCACATAAGGATCTCATCTGTCTCCATGTACTTCTTTACAGTGTGTTTCCTGGCTCTTGTCTGTGGGTTTTTCCTTCAATATGAGAGACCCACCTAGGTGGCCATCCTATTCTCCCATCCTCTTGATGACACCTCGGCTGTGGATGCAGGCCTGCAGCATCCCGGCCTGCAGCTTTCTGTTCTGTAGTGTTCCTTCAGTTCAGAGGATGTTCTTTTCTGTCATGGACAATTCTCTCCATGGAAAGTCTTGTTATTATTCCACTCCGGAGTCTCTCCGTCAGCCTGATCACTCGCCTCAGCAACGCATCACACAAATCTTTGTGGCCAACCGCACAAGTGATCATGTTAATTGCCGTTTATTGCATGGAATTATAAACCCTTACCGCTCCACCGATGCTCAGTGCCAACAGAAAGAAGCTGGTTTGCTATGGTAAGGTTCAAAGTGAGGGTAGTGAAATAAAGTTTTAAAGAGAGGGAGATGCTTTATTTCGACCTCAGTTAACCACGAAGAACTGTTGGAATGGGCTCTGTGGATCTTACATTAACAAGCCAACAAAACTAAATGAACCTGTGTTATTGTACAAGGACTCCAAAATGTCTGAGGAAAATAACTAGATCTTTTTTGGGGATATTTTCCACTTTTTTCATGATTTCCAATTGAGATCCAATCTTGTCTCATTGCAGCAACCCCTCAAAGGGCTCGGGGGAGGCAAAGGTCGAGTCATGTGTCCTCCGAATCATGACCCGCCAAATCACACTCCTTAACACCTGCCCGCTTAACCTGGAAGCCAGCAACACCTATGCGTCGGAGGAAACACCGTTGAACTGACGACCAAAGGCAGCCTGCAGGCGCCCTGCCCATAAGGAGGCGCTAGAACGCAATGAGCCATGTAAAGCACCCTCGGCCAAACCCTCACGATGCTGGTCCTATTGTGCGCCACCCTATAGGACTCCCAGTCACAGACGGTTGTGATACGGCCTGGGATTAAACCCAGGTCTGTAGTGACACCTCAAGCACTGCGATGCAGCGCCTTAAACGACTGAGCCACTCGGGAGGCCAAAAATAATATGATCTTATTGATGTCATTAATTATACTGAAAAGGATCAAAATAAAGAGAGTCGAACAGTCCATATATAAACTCCCTTCTTCAGGGTGACTATACTGAACATTAATTATACTGAACTAAAAGATATAAACGCAACATAGGGGTGTGGATCAGAAAACCAGTCAGTATCTTGTGTGACCACCATTTGCCTCATGCAGCACGACATACTGTATCTCCTTCACATAGAGTTGATCAGGCTGTTGATTGTGGCTGGTGGAATGTCCTCCTCAATGTCTGTGTGAAGTTGCTGGATATTGGCGGGACCTGGAAAAGGCTGTCGTACATGTTGATTCAGAGCATCCCAAACATGCTCAATGGGTGACATGTCTGGTGAGTATGCAGCCATGGAAGAACTGGGACATTTTCAGCTTCCTGGAACTGTGTACAGATCCTCGTGACATGGGGCCCGTTCATTATCATGCTGAAATATGAGGTGATGGCGGAGGATGAATGACGCAACAATGGGCCTCAGGATCTCTTCACGGTATCTTTTTATTTTTTTTATTTTTTTATTTCACCTTTATTTAACCAGGTAGGCAAGTTGAGAACAAGTTCTCATTTACAATTGCGACCTGGCCAAGATAAAGCAAAGCAGTTCGACACATACAACGACACAGAGTTACACATGGAGTAAAACAAACAGACAGTCAATAATACAGTTTAAACAACTCTATATACGATGTGAGCAAATGAGGTGAGATAAGGGAGGTAAAGGCAAAAAAAGGCCATGGTGGCAAAGTGAATACAATATAGCAAGTAAAACACTGGAATGGTAGATTTGCAATGGAAGAATGTGCAAAGTAGAAATAAAAATAATGGGGTGCAATGGAGCAAAATAAATAAATAAATTAAATACAGTAGGGAAAGAGGTAGTTGTTTGGGCTAAATTATAGGTGGGCTATGTACAGGTGCAGTAATCTGTGAGCTGCTCTGACAGTTGGTGCTTAAAGCTAGTGAGGGAGATAAGTGTTTCCAGTTTCAGAGATTTTTGTAGTTCGTTCCAGTCATTGGCAGCAGAGAACTGGAAGGAGAGGCGGCCAAAAAAGGAATTGGTTTTGGGGGTGACTAGAGAGATATACCTGTTGGAGCGTGTGCTACAGGTGGGAGATGCTATGGTGACCAGCGAGCTGAGATAAGGGGGGACTTTACCTAGCAGGGTCTTGTAGATGACATGGAGCCAGTGGGTTTGGCGACGAGTATGAAGCGAGGGCCAGCCAACGAGACCGTACAGGTCGCAATGGTGGGTAGTAATATGGTGCTTTGGTGACAAAACGGATTGCACTGTGATAGACTGCATCCAATTTGTTGAGTAGGGTATTGGAGGCTATTTTGTAAATGACATCGCCAAAGTCGAGGATTGGTAGGATGGTCAGTTTTACAAGGATATGTTTGGCAGCATGAATGAAGGATGCTTTGTTGCGAAATAGGAAGCCAATTCTAGATTTAACTTTGGATTGGAGATGTTTGATATGGGTCTGGAAGGAGAATTTACAGTCTAACCAGACACCTAGGTATTTGTAGTTGTCCACGTATTCTAAGTCAGAGCTGTCCAGAGTAGTGATGTTGGACAGGCGGGCAGGTGCAGGCAGCGATCGGTTGAAGAGCATGCATTTAGTTTTACTTGTTTTTAAGAGAAATTGGAGGCCATGGAAGGAGATTTGTATGGCATTGAAGCTTGCCTGGAGGGTTGTTAGCACAGTGTCCAAAGAAGGGCCAGAAGTATACAGAATGGTGTCGTCTGCGTAGAGGTGGATCAGAGACTCACCATCAGCAAGAGCAACATCATTGATGTATACAGAGAAGAGAGTCGGTCCAAGAATTGAACCCAGCAGACCCTCCGATTTGACACACTGAACTCTATCAGAGAAGTAGTTGGTGAACCAGGCGAGGCAATCATTTGAGAAACCAAGGCTGTCGAGTCTGACGATGAGGATGTGGTGATCGACAGAGTTGAAAGCCTTGGCCAGATCAATGAATACGGCTGCACAGTAATGTTTCTTATCGATGGCGGTTAAGATATTTTTTAGGACCTTGAGTGTGGCTGAGGTGCACCCATGACCAGCTCTGAAACCAGATTGCATAGCAGAGAAGGTATGGTGAGATTCGAAATGGTCGGTAATCTGTTTGTTGACTTGGCTTTTGAAGACCTTAGAAAGGCAGGGTAGGATAGATATAGGTCTGTAGCAGTTTGGGTCAAGAGTGTCCCCCCCTTTGATGAGGGGGATGACCGCAGCTGCTTTCCAATCTTTGGAAATCTCAGGCGACACGAAAGAGAGGTTGAACAGGCTAGTAATAGGGGTGGCAACAATTTCGGCAGATAATTTTAGAAAGAAGGGTCCAGATTGTCTAGCCCGGCTGATTTTCAGAACATCAGCTGACTGGATTTGGGAGAAGGAGAAATGGGGAAGGCTTGGGCGAGTTGCTGTGGGGGGTGCAGTGCTGTTGACCGGGGTAGGAGTAGCCAGGTGGAAAGCATGGCCAGCAGTAGAAAAATGCTTATTGAAATTATCAATTATAGTGGATTTATCAGTGGTGACAGTATTTCCTATCTTCAGTGCAGTGGGCAGCTGGGAGGAGGTGTTCTTATTCTCCATGGACTTTACAGTGTCCCAGAACTTTTTTGAGTTAGTGCTGCAGGAAGCAAATTTCTGCTTGAAAAAGCTAGCCTTGGCCTTTCTAATGGTTTCTAGCTTCCCTGAACAGTTGCATATCACGGGGGCTGTTCGATGCTAATGCAGAACGCCATAGGATGTTTTTGTGTTGGTTAAGGGCAGTCAGGTCTGGGGAGAACCAAGGGCTATATCTGTTCCTGGTTCTACATTTCTTGAATGGGGCATGCTTATTTAAGATGGTTAGGAAGAAGGCATTTAAAAAAAAACAAACAGGCATCCTCTACTGACGGGATGAGATCAATATCCTTCCAGGATACCCAGGCCAGGTCGATTAGAAAGGCATGCTTGCTGAAGTGTTTCAGGGAGCGCTTGACAGTGATGAGTGGAGGTCGTTTGACCGCTGACCCATTACGGATGCAGGCAATGAGGCAGTGATCGCTGAGATCTTGGTTGAAGACAGCAGAGGTGTATTTAGAGGGCAAGTTGGTTAGGATGATATCTATGAGGGTGCACGTGTTTTAGGCTTTGGGGAGGTACCTGGTAGGTTCATTGATCAGTTGTGTGAGATTGAGGGCATCAAGCTTAGATTGTAGGATGGCTGGGGTGTTAAGCATGTTCCAGTTTAGGTCGCCTAGCAGCACGAGCTCTGAAGATAGATGGGGAGCAATCAGTTCACATATGGTGTCCAGAGCACAGCTGGGGGCAGAGGGTGGTCTATAGCAGGCGGCAACGGTGAGAGACTTGTTTTTAGAGAGGTGGATTTCTAAAAGTATCAATACAATTCGCAAAAAAAAAAAAATAGATATAGTTATAGAGGCCCAAGAAGACAAAAAGGAAAAGGAAATAAATTGTCCGATAGGTCTATTCAGATAGCAGCCGATAAGACAGCTAACGATTAGCGGACCCGAGATGGGCGTTCAGGTAACGTCGCGACGGAGGAGCCAGCCGGATAACTCCCTCGGGTAGATAACGTCGGTAGTCCAGTTGTGAAGGCCCGGTGGGGCTCCGCGTTGGCAGTAAAATGGGTCCAGATAGGTGATTGTAGCCCAAGAGTGACTGATGGAACTCTTCGGCTGGCTAGCTCCGGAATAATTGATGTAAGCCGATAGTCACACAGATAGCAGCTAGCTAGCTGCGAGATCCAGGTATAAATGTCCAGAGTTAGCGGTTGAAATCCGGGGACATGGAGAGAAAAATAGGTCCGGTATGTTCCGGTCCGAGCCGCGCCGTAGAAAACTGGCGATAGATTTTCGAGCTGAAGGATAGCTGATGACCACAAACCGTGGTTAGCTGAATACTAATGATTAGATAGTAAAGAAGCTAACCAACTTCTGATTAGCTTCTGGTTAGCTTCTGGCTAGCTTCTGGAATAGCTTCTGGATTAGCTTCTGGCTAGCTTCTGGTTAGCTTCTATGGAGGATTACAGATTTGAGGTAAATAATACTTTCTTTAAAAAAACATATAAATTGGTGAGGCGGGTTGCAGGAAAGTGTTTTGAAGATGAGTTTAAGGAAAATAAAAATAAAATATATAAAAATGTATATTGTAAATATATATATATACAGGACACAACAAGACGAGGACAAAAGACGTCTGAACTGCTATGCCATCTTGGAACTATCTCTGTACATTCAACTTGCCATTGATACAATTAAATTGTGTTTGTTGTCAATAGGTTATGACTGTCCATACCATAACCCCACCGCCACCGTGGGGCACTCTGTTCACAACATTGACATTAGCAAACCGCTCACCCACACGACCCCATATACAGTGGGGCAAAAAAGTAATTAGTCAGCCACCAATTGTGCAAGTTCTCCCACTTAAAAAGGTGAGAGAGGCCTGTAATTTTCATCATAGGTACACTTCAACTATGACAGACAAAATGAGAAAAAAATCCAGAAAATCACATTTAGTCATTAACAAAAGTTTATCTCAATACTTTGTTATATACCCTTTGTTGGCAATGACAGAGGTCAAACGTTTTCTGTAAGTCTTCACAAGGTTTTCACACACTGTTGCTGGTATTTTGGCCCATTCCTCCATGCAGATCTAGTCTAGAGCAGTGAAGTTTTGGGGCTGTTGCCGGGCAACACAGACTTTCAACTCCCTCCAAAGATTTTCTATGAGGCTGAGATGGAGACTGGCTAGGCCACTCCTTCGTTGCCCGGGCGGTGTGTTTGGGATCATTGTCATGCTGAAAGACCCAGCCATGTTTCATCTTCAATGCCCTTTCTGATGGAAGGAGAGAGAAAAAGAGAGAGACAGGAGAATTACACCAGATATGACAGACTGACCCTATCCCCACAGCACATAGACTACTGCAGCATAGATACTGGACAATCTCCCCCACCGCACGATCCCAACGGCAGGAAGGAAGATCTTGTCAGTTACTCAACCCACTCAGGTCGAGTATAGTGAAAAAGCCTACCTGACGCACCCCTCTTAGGGATGGCATGGGAGAGCGCAAACTCTTATACTGATCCCAAGCCTCCGTAATGGGATCAGAGGCACAGAATTCCAGTGGAGAGAAGATTTAGCCAGCTAGGCAAAGACAGCAAGGGTGGTTCATCACTTCAGTGCCTTGCCGTTCACCTTCACACCCCTGGCCAAAGACTACATTAAATCATAGAGATGAGTGTTCACTAAAGACATAAAGGTTGAGACCGAGTCTGCGTCTCTCACATGGACAGGCAGACCATTCCGTGAAAATGTAGCTCTATAGGAGAAAGCCCCGCCTCCAGCTGGTTGCTGAGGATTTCTACGAACAATAAGGAGGCCTGCGTCTTGTGACAATAGCATATGTGTAGGTATGTACTGCATGACCAAATAATTAGAAGCAAGTCCATGTAATGTTTGTAGGTTCTCAGTAAGATCTTGAAATCAGCCTTAGCCTTAACAAGAAGCCAGTTTAGAGAGGATAGCACTAGAGTAATATAAACACATTTTGGGGTTCTAGTCAAGATTATATCAGCCATATTTAGCACTAGATTAAGTTTATTTAGTGCCTTATCCGGGTAGCCGGAGAGTAGAGCAGTGCAGTAGTCTAATCTCGAAGCGACAACAGCATGTATTTGCTTTTCTGCATAATTTTTTACAAAACGTTTCAAATTTTTGCAATGTTAACAAAGATGGGAAAGGCTGCTCATTAAATATTTTTTATATGTTCGTCGAAAGAGAGATCAGGGTCCAGAGTAATGCCAAGGTCCTTCACAGTTTTATTTGAGAAAACTGTACAACCATTGAGACTTATTGTCAGATTTCTCAAGACCTAGGACTTGCGTCTCTGTTTTGTCCGAGTTTAAAAGTACAAATATTGCTGACATCCACTTCCTCATGTCTGAAACACAAGCTTCCAGGGTAGGCTATTTTGGAGCTTCCCAAGTTTCATTGAAATGTGTAGCTGTGTGTCATCTGCATAGCAGTGACAGTTGACATTGTGTTTCTGAATGACATCACCAAGAGGTAGCATATTTAGTGAATAGTGGTCCCAGAACGGAACCTTGAGGAACACTGAAATTTTCCCTTGATTTGTCAGAGGAAATACCATCAACAGAGACAAATTGATATATTTCCGATAAGGTAAGATCTTATCAGATAAGATCAAAAACAGGCATAACTTTTACTAAGGGGACCATCTCTCCAAAATAATGAGGTGAGCAAAGGTGTTGAAAGAGGCACTAAAGTCTAGGAGCACGGGGACAGACGCAGAGCCTTGGTCGGACACCATTAAAAGGTCATTTATCACATTCACATAAAATCTAATCGTTTTTGTCACATGCGCCAAATACAACAGGTGTTGTATTTGCTTACTTACAAGCTCTTAACAAACAATGCAGTTCAATACATAGAGTTAAGAAAATATTTACTAACTAAACTAAAGTGAAGAAAATGTTAGATAAAAAATAAAAAATAATTCAAGAAAATTAGGCTATATACAGGGAGTACCGGTACCGAGTCAATGTGCGGGTTAGTTGAGGTCATTTGTAAAGTGACTATGCATAGACAATAAACAGCGAGATGCAGCAGTGTAAAAATAAAAGGGTGGGGGATCAAATAAATAGTCCAGGTGGCCATTTGATTAATTGTTCAGCAGTCTTATGGCCTGGGGGTAGAAGCTGTTAAGGAGCCTTTGGTACCACTTGCCATGTGATAGCAGAGAGAACAGTCTATAACTTGGGTAACTGGAGTCTTTGACCATTTTTAGGGACTTCCTCTGACACCGCCAAGAGTATAGGTCCTGGATGGCAGGAAGCTGGCATCAATGATGTACTGGGCTGTACGTACTACACTCTGTAGCGCCTTACGTTCAGATGCCAAGCAGTTGCCATTGATGCAACCCGCCAGGATGGTCTCGATGGTGCAGCTGTAGAACTTTTTGAGGATCTGGGGACCAATGCAAAACATTTTCAGTCTTTTGAGGGGGAAAAGGTGTTGTCGTACCCTCTCAACTGTCCTGGTGTGTTTGGACCATGACAGTTTGTTGGTGATGTGGACACCAAGGAACTTGAAACTCTCGACCCGCTCCACTTCAGCCCCGTCAATGTTAATGGGGCCTGTTTGGCCCTCCTTTTCCTACAGTCCACGATCAGCTCCTTTGTCTTGCTCACATTGAGGGAGAGGTTGTTGTCCTAGCACCACACTGCCAGGTTTTTGTCCTCCTCCCTATAGGCTGTCTCATCATTGTTGGTGATCTTAGTACTACGATGGGGTCTAAAACCAGACTGGAGAAATTCATATACATTATTTGTCTTCAGGAAGGCATTGAGTTGCAGACCAACAATTTTTTTTATTGAGAGGAATGGGAGATTCTATATAGGCCGATAGTTTCCTTGTCAAGGTTTTTTTTTCAGGAGAGGTTTTATAATAGCCACTTTTAGTGAGTTTGTTACACAGGGAGCAATTTATTAAATTCAACAGGAAGTGGCTCTTTCAGTAGTTCAGTTTGAATAAGTTCCACTAGACAGCTGGAAGTTTTAGAGGCCATGACTATTTTTGTGAATGTGTCGAAAGATACGGGATTTAAAAAACTTGAGTGTCTCTATTGATACGATTTCATGGAAGTTTGTTGCAGATTCAGAACAACTTTGAAGAAAGTTAGAAAGTCTGTAATTTGTTTTCTAATGTCCATTTTTAAAAATTGTACCTTCATTTGACTAGGCAAGTCAGTTAAGAACAAATTCTTATTTTCAATGACAGCATAGGAACATTAGGTTAACTGCCTGTTCAGGGGCAGAACAACAGATTTTATACCTTGTTAGCTCAGGGATTTGAACTTGCAACCTTTCAGTTACTAGTCCAATGCTCTAACCACTAGGCTACCCTGCCACTCCATGATCTTTTCATTGAAGAAGTTCACAAACTCATCACTTCTGAAGTGAAGGCCATCCTCACTTGGGGAATGCTGCTTTTTACATAGCTTTTCATCCGTATCAAAATACATTTTGGATAGTTGTTCTCCATCAGGGTGTAAAAGGAGGCTGATCGAGCAATAGTGAGTTCTTTTCGATATTGCATGGTACTGTCTTTCCAAGCTACTACGCTAACATGTGGACGGTCATACCAAGGATCATTTAGCTATTTGATTTGGAATTTTAAGACCCCTTGAAGTATAAAAAAATATATATAAAAAAATTGTTTGATGAAATATTGAATTTAGCCTTATTACTATTAGCCCGTACAAACACATTTAATAACGGATTCATTACATGGATCAACAGATAGTCCCCCCCAAAAAATCTAAAGGAAGTTTGTTCTGAAGTGTCTGTCCTACAGTGTATCTGAAAAATATTCAGACTGCTTGACTTTTCCACATTTTGTTGTGTTACAGCCTTATTCTAAAATTGATTAAATTGTGTTTTCCTCCATCAATCTACATACAATACCCCATAAAGCAAAAACAGATTTTTAGACACTTTTGCAAATGTATTAAAAAAAAGAGAAATATCACATTTACATAGGTATTCAGACTCTTTGTTGATCACATTTGGCAACGATTATAGCCTTGAGTCTTCTAGGGTATGATGCTGTATTTGGGGAGTTTCTTCCATTCTCCTCTGAAAGTCCTCTCAAGCTCTGTCAGGTTGGATGGGGAGTGTTGGTGAACAGCTATTTTCAGGTCTCTCCAGAGATGTTCGATTGAGTTCATGTCCGAGCTCTGGCTGGGCCACTCAAGGACATTCAGAGACTTGTCCCGAAGCAACTCCTGCATTGTTTTGGCTGTGTGCTTAGGGTCATTGTCCTGTTGGAAGGTGAACCTTTGCCCCAGTTTGAGGTCCTGAGTACTCTGGATTAGGTTTCCATCAATGATTTCTCGGTACTCTTCTCCATTCATCTTTCCCTCGATCCCGACAAGTCTCCCAGTCCCTACCGCTGCAAAACATCCCCACAGCATGATGCTGCCACCACCTTGCTTTACTCTAGGGATGATGCCAGGTTTCCTCCAGACATGACACTTTCCATTCAGGTCAAATATTTTGTTTTTCATCGTCTGAGAGGTCTTTAGTCGTCCTTCTGGAAGGTACTCCCATCTCCACAGAGGAACTCTGGAGCACTGTCAGAGTGAACATCGGGGTCTTGGTCACCTCCCTGACCAATGCCCTTATCCCCCGATTGCTCAGTTTGGCTGGGCGGCCAGCTCTAGGAAGAGTCTTGGTGGTTCCAAATTTCTACCATTTAAGAATGATGGAGGCCACTGTGTTCTTGGCAACCTTCAAAGCTGAAAACATTTTAAGGTACCCTTCCCCAGATCTGTGCCTCGGCACAATCCTGTCTCGGCGCTCTACGGTCAATTCCTTTGATCCCATGGCTTGGTTTTTGCTCTGATCAACTGTGGGATATGCACTGTCAACTGTGGGATCTTATATAGACAGGTGTGTGCCTTTCCAAATCATGTCCAATCAATGGAATTTAGGTGAACTCCAATCAATTTGTAGAAACACCTCAAGGTTGATCAATGGAAACTGGATGCACCTGAGCTCAATTTCGAGTCTCATAGCAAAGGGTCTGAATACGTACATAAATAAGGTATTTCCATTTTTTGGGACAAAAATGTCTAAAAAACTTTTTTTATTTTTTTATTGTGGGGTATTTTGTGTAGATTGATGAGGATTTGTTTTTATTTAATCAATTTTAGAATAAGGCTGTAACAAAACAAAATGTGGAATAAGGGAATGGGTCTGAATTCTTTCTGAATCTACTGTATATCTGAGAGATTTGATTTATTTTTGACATGCATTTAACCCCTTAGTTTTGACACTAAACTTTGTCCATATACTGTACATCCATTATTTTTTAAAACTGGTACCAGGGGACATTCAGACTAGTCTTGTGAGGCTTGTGGGCATCCTAAAGCGAAACTGCAAACACCTTCATGTTTGTGAGTTTCCTCTTTCTATAGAGGGGTAGTTTGTAGGCCGAACCATTGAGATGCTACAGACAATTTAGTGCGAAGACCGATTTTCGGGATGTTTCATGGTCTGACAAACACCACTTTAGCTTTGCGGAATGCGGAAGTGAGACATCTGCAGATATGATAGATTGAGACGCATCCAATGGAGATATCTTTAGTTTAAACTGATGGATCTTGCTGGGGATGTTTTTATTATGCTAATTAGATTTCAGCGGAGCCATGGAAATCGACTCTAGGGGGTTAACTGACTTTTGTACCACGACATCCTTGGGCAGGTGGATGGTGTTTGGAAGGGCATCTAGGAATGTTTGGATTGCCTGAGAA
Organism: Oncorhynchus keta; assembly: GCF_023373465.1. Classification (NCBI taxonomy): domain Eukaryota; kingdom Metazoa; phylum Chordata; class Actinopteri; order Salmoniformes; family Salmonidae; genus Oncorhynchus; species Oncorhynchus keta. The sequence continues at coordinate 16,583,119 of NC_068444.1, read as the reverse complement.
TTTATGGTGCTGCTGTAACGGTTTTCATATGGTGAAGGAGAGTCAGACCAAACTGCAGCGTGTATATTGCGATTCATGTTTAATAAAAACTAAGTAAACACGAATCAATACAAAAACAATAAACATAATGAAAACTGAAACAGCCTAAACTGGTGCAAACTAACACTAGATAGTTACAAAGACACTAAGGACAATCACCCACAAACCAACCAAAGAATATGGCTGCCTAAATATGGTTCCCAATCAGAGACAACGATAAACACCTGCCTCTGATTGAGAACCACTCCAGACAGCCATAGACTTTGCTAGATCACCCCACTAGCTACAATCCCAATACATACCAAAACCCCAAGACAAAACACACCACAATACAAAAACCCCATGCCACACCCTGGCCTGACCCAAACATGAAGATAAACACAAAATACTTCGACCAGGGCGTGACAGCTGCTTTTGATAATCATTGGTTGGGGTCTAAGCAAATTATTTGTTGAGATTGGCAAACTTCATAAGATGTTTGTTCGATAGTCCCGGATTATGAGGAAAAACATTTAGATCCACAATATCTATTCCAAGGGGGAAAAAAATAGATCCAGGCTATGATTGTGTGTGGCAATGTGTAGGTCACGAGACATGTTGGACAAAACCCACTGAGTCGATGATGGCTACAAAAGCCTTTTGGAGTGGGTCTGTGGACTTTTCCATGTGAATATTGAAGTAATCAAAAACGTGAATATTATCTGGCCTGACTACGAGGCCCGATAGGAATTCAGGAAACTCAGTGAGGAACGCTGTATATGGCCCAAGAGGCCTGTAAACAGTAGATGTAAAAAGTGATTGAGGAGGATGCATAGATTTCATGACTAGAACCTCAAAGAAAAGAACACTCTTTTTTTAATAATTGAAATTTACTGTCATAAATGTTAGCAACACCTTCGCCTTTGCGGGATGAGCGGGGGATATGGTAACTAGTGTAACCAGATGTTGGTAGATAAGTTGAGAGCACCCTTCCAGCTAGGATGGAGTTCATCACTACACAGCAGGCCAGTCTTGGTCCTGTTTGTGGGAGAGTCCCAGAAAGAGGGCTAATTATCTGCAAATTCAATCTTTTGGGAGGGACAGAAAACAGTTTTCAACCAGCGATTGAGTTGTGCGAGTCTGCTGCAGAGCTCATCACTACCCCTAACTGGGAGGGGGCTAGAGACAATTACTCAATGCTGACACATCTTTCTGGCTAAGTTACACTCTGAAGCGATGTTGAGCTTGGTGACCTCTGACTGTTTCATCCTAACATCTTTGGTGCTAATGTGGATAACATTTAACATTTACATTTAAGTCATTTAGCAGACGCTCTTATCCAGAGCGACTTACAAATTGGTGCATTCACCTTATGACATCCAGTGGAACAGCCACTTTACAATAGTGCATCTAAATCTTTTAAGGGGGGTAAGAAGGATTACTTTATCCTATCCTAGATAACAATATCCCTATCCTCTTTACACTCACCAGTTTTATCCTCAGCCAGCACCATCTTCAGATTAGCCTTTACATCGGTAGCCCGTCCCCTTGGTAAACTATGTTTGACCGCTGGATGATTCCTTTAAGTCTAATACTGCAGGTAATGGAGTTGCCAATGACTAGGCTTTTCAATTTGTCAGAGCTAATGGTGGGAGGCTCAGACCCCATAACAGATAGAGGAGAGACCTGAGAAGGCTCTGACTCAGATTCCTGGCTTAGTGGGGAAAACTGGTTGAAAGTTTATATCGGTTGAATGAGCAACACCGGTTGAGCATGCAGACAGTTAGTACCACCTGTACTTACTGGGCAAAACTAAGATGTTGGGAAATGTCTTAAATGCAAAGTTTGATTAAACGGCTTTTAAAAGTAAAAAGCTAGAGTTTGGCAGGTAGCCAAGTAGCAACAAACAGCCCAGCAGCACGGTGATAATGCTGAAGTGTGACTGAAGTGACATATGGGTGGTTCCCGGTATCCAAAACAGCAGAGAATTTGAGCATCGCACTTCAACGCTCTGAGTTGATGTGGAAATTGACCCAGTATGCTGTTTACTTTCTGCATGTAAGTCATATCGCTGAGTCTACCTTCAAGATGGAAAAGTGGTCGTCCGAAGAGAGAGAGGGTATACTGTACAGTTGGTGTACCAGCCCTTCCATCCCAAGTATACTATAGGCTACAGTATGTAAGGATAGTAGGTCCTCACTAATGTTTAAGGTTTGTCATTTATTTGAAAAATGCACATATGATATGATACAACTATATTCAAAGTAATTCGGCGACATTTACAAAATCAAGATTAAGATGAATATCACTTTATTGGTCAATAGCACATAAGGTCCAACCTAAATTTGACTTCCTCTTTGAACCCAACCCCTCCGAAAGGTTCACATGCATACACATACATATAACGTTTTTTGGGGGAGAACCAAGATAATTGCATAATCATACATGTATGTCTCTCATGCATCCCTGCTATTTCCCTTGTGTGACCTATAATTCCTTAACCTCACAATGTTCCCTTCCCCTGGTTCTTCCTCTAAGGCCTCCAAATCATCCAGAATGATCCTAGCTGTAAATTTCACATTTCGATAGCTATGACAGAATGACAGGACTCCCAGAGATGTTCTAGTTTTCCAGGTGTTCCCATTTAAATGTCATCCGTCAGTGTAAACCACAGATTAACCATTCGTCAAATGTGGAACTAAGTTGCCAGAAGATTGTCAGCAGGTGGGCGCTCTACCACAAGGTTGTGCCGAGACACAGGGTCTCTCAGGTCTGATTCACGAAGCCTCTGTTGCTTGGCTTCAGAACAAGAACATGTCTAATGGACTTTTGAAAGAAACTCTCTGTGCGACATTGGAGTGTTCTGAGCAGCTGAAATATAGTAGTATGTTGGGTCAACTTTCAAGGAATTGAATGATGGGTTTATGTTTGATGGGTATAACATTAATACTTGTTACAATTGCTAATAATGGTGCTTGTGAGTTTCCAGTGTTTTCCTTTAGGATGACAGTAATTTGCTGTGTCAGTAGTTTTCTGTTAATTCGACAAAGTACCTAAACATTTTCATTGGGACCCTTAAAGCTGTGAGGTCATCAAAATGTAACATGTCTGATCAAGTTTGGGAATGCACTTTCCATCTTTACGTTGTCATTTCAGTTGTTACAGAATACAGCAATGTTGTTACAGTGAGAAAATACTACAAATTCAACTGTAAGCTACAATGGAGTCATCATTTGTGATTAATGAACTTCTGATCCATCGGCTGGTGATCCTACCATGTAAAACACCAATAAACATTCTGTTGGGTTATTTTTTGAAGGCCATGTATTTTTCATTGACCAATCTAATGAGTCATCAAATATTTACAGAGCACCATTCAATTTCCTGTCGACTTGACAAATGCTCGATACGAGTGGTGGGAGGTGTCATCAAACAACTTGCAGACTTGTTTTCGAGTTGCTGTGCGTTTTGTTGCCAACCTATTTTGTTACCTGACAACTTTACGCTTTTTACTTTTTAATTACCGTTTATATTTTGTTGTTTTTTTTCCTCAACTTTTTCACTCTGGACGCTTTATCTGGACACGATTCGTCAGGACCTCCAACAGCCGAAGCTAAGTAGTAACATTAACATGATGCCTTCTAATTGCAGTCGCTGTACTCGCCTTACGGCGAGGATGGCTCTGCTACAAGCCCAGCTTCAGACGCAATCGTTAGGCAAGGGTAATTTCAGTGTAGGAAAGGATGAAACAGCGTCTGTGCCACCAGTGAGTACATATAGTAGTATAAATCCCCTGGCACAGTCCCCGCAGCCGGACAACTTTCTCATGGTTTTTGGAAGGAAATGCTGTAGGAACGCTCAACCGGTGTCGCTCATTCAGCCGACAGAAGCAGGTCGGAGTCAGAGGCCGAGTCTTCTCTGGTCTCTACTCCTCCCGTTACGGGGTCTGAGACGCCGAAGCTTCCCACCATAAGCTCTGACAAATTGAAAACTCTAGTCATTGGCGACTCCATTACCCACAGTATTAGACTTAAAACGAATCATCCATCGATCATACACTGTTTACCAGGGGGCAGGGCTACCGACGTTAAGGCTAATCTGAAGATGGTGCTGGCTAAAGCTAAAACTGGCGAGTATAGAGAGTATAGAGATATTGTTATCCACGTCGGCACCAACGATGTTAGGATGAAACAGTCAGAGATCACCAAGCGCAATATAGCTTCTGCGTGTAAATCAGCTAGAAAGATATGTCGGCATCTAGTAATTGTCTCTGGCCCCCTCCCAGTTAGGGGGAGTGATGAGCTCTACAGCAGAGTCTCACAACTCAATCGCTGGTTGAAAACTGTTTTCTGCCCCTCCCAAAAGATAGAATTTGTAGATAATTGGCCCTCTTTCTGGGACTCACCCACAAACAGGACCAAGCCTGACCTGCTGAGGAGTGACGGACTCCATCCTAGCTGGAGGGGTGCTCTCATCTTATCTACCAACATAGACAGGGCTCTAACTCCTCTAGCTCCACAATGAAATAGGGTGCAGGCCAGGCAGCAGGCTATTAGCCAGCCTGCCAGCATAGTGGAGTCTGCCACTAGCATAGTCAGTGTAGTCAGCTCAGCTATCACCATTGAGACTGTGTCTGTGCCTCGACCAAGGTTGGGCAAAATTAAACATGGCGGTGTTCGCCTTAGCAATCTCACTAGGATAAAGACCACCTCCATTCCTGTCATTATTGAAAGAGATCTTGATACCTCACATCTCAAAATAGGGCTACTTAATGTTAGATCCCTTACTTCAAAGGCAATTATAGTCAATGAACTAATCACTTATCATAATCTTGATGTGATTGGCCTGACTGAAACATGGCTTAAGCCTGATGAATTTACTGTGTTAAATGAGGCCTAACCTCCTGGCTACACTAGTGACCATATACCCTGTGCATCCCGCAAAGGCGGAGGTGTTGCTAACATTTACGATAGCAAATTTAAATTTACAAAAAAAGAATGACGTTCTATGCAGCCTACTCAATCACTTTTTATAGCTACTGTTTACAGGCCTCCTGGGCCATATACAGCGTTCCTCACTGAGTTCCCTGAATTCCTATCGGACCTTGTAGTCATAGCAGATAATATTCTAATCTTTGGTGACTTTAATATTCACATGGAAAAGTCCACAGACCCACTCCAAAAGGTTTTCGGAGCCATCATCGACTCAGTGGGTTTTGTCCAACATATCTCTGGACCCACTCACTGTCACAGTCATACGCTGGACCTAGTTTTGTCCCATGGAATAAATGTTGTGGATCTTAATGTTTTTTCTCATAATCCTGGACTATCGGACCACCATTTTATTACGTTTGCAATTGCAACAAATAATCTGCTCAGACCCCAACCAAGGAACATCAAAAGTCGTGCTATAAATTCACAGACAACACAAAGATTCCTTGATGTCCTTCCAGATTCCCTCTGTCTACCCAAGGACGAGGACCCGAGGACAAAAATCAGTTAACCACCTGAGGAACTCAATTTAACCTTGCGCAATACCCTAGATGCAGTTGCACCCCTAAAAACTAAAAACATTTCTCATAAGAAACTAGCTCCCTGGTACACAGAAAATACCCGAGCTCTGAAGCAAGCTTCCAGAAAATTGGAACGGAAATGGCGCCACACCAAACTGGAAGTCTTCCGACTTGCTTGGAAAGACAGTACCGTGCAGTATCGAAGAGCCCTTACTGCTGCTCGATCATCCTATTTTTCTAACTTAATTGAGGAAAATAAGAACAATCCGAAATTCCTTTTTGATACTGTCGCAAAGCTAACTAAAAAGCAGCATTCCCCAAGAGAGGATGACTTTCACTTTAGCAGTGATAAATTCATGAACTTCTTTGAGGAAAAAATTATGATTATTAGAAAGCAAATTACGGACTCTAAATCTGCGTATTCCTCCAAAGCTCAGTTGTCCTGAGTCTGCACAACTCTGCCAGGACCTAGGATCAAGAGAGACGCTCAAGTGTTTTAGTACTATATCTCTTGACACAATGATGAAAATAATCATGGCCTCTAAACCTTCAAGCTGCATACTGGACCCTATTCCAACTAAACTACTGAAAGAGCTGCTTCCTGTGCTTGGCCCTCCTATGTTGAACATAATAAACGGCTCTCTATCCACCGGATGTGTTCCAAACTCACTAAAAGTGACAGTAATAAAGCTTCTCTTGAAAAAACCAAACCTTGACCCAGAAAATATAAAAAACTATCGGCCTATATCGAATCTTCCATTCCTCTCAAAAATTTTAGAAAAGGCTGTTGCGCAGCAACTCACTGCCTTCCTGAAGAAAAACAATGTATACGAAATGCTTCAGTCTGGTTTTAGACCCCATCATAGCACTGAGACTGCACTTGTGAAGGTGGTAAATTACGTTTTAATGGCATCGGACCGAGGCTCTGCATCTGTCCTCGTGCTCCTAGACCTTAGTGCTGCTTTTGATACCATCAATCACCACATTCTTTTGGAGAGATTGGAAACCCAAATTGGTCTACACGGACAAGTTCTGGCCTGGTTTAGATCTTATCTGTCGGAAAGATATCAGTTTGTCTCTGTGAATGGTTTGTCCTCTGACAAATCAACTGTAAATTTCAGTGTTCCTCAAGGTTCCGTTTTAGGACCACTATTGTTTTCACTATATATTTTACCTCTTGGGGATGTTATTCGAAAACATAATGTTAACTTTCACTGCTATGCGGATGACACACAGCTGTACATTTCAATGAAACATGGTGAAGCTCCAAAATTGCCCTTGCTAGAAGCATGTGTTTCAGACATAAGGAAGTGGATGGCTGCAAACATTCTACTTTTAAACTCGGACTTAACAGAGATGCTTGTTCTAGGTCCCAAGAAACAAAGAGATCTTCTGTTGAATCTGACAATTAATCTTAATAGTTGTACAGTCGTCTCAAATAAAACTGTGAAGGACCTCGGCGTTACTCTGGACCCTGATCTCTCTTTTGAAGAACATATCAAGACCATTTCAAGGACAGCTTTTTTCCATCTACGTAACATTGCAAAAATCAGAAACTTTCTGTCCAAAAATGATGCAGAAAAAGTAATCTACGCTTTTGTCACTTCTAGGTTAGACTACTGCAATGCTCTACTTTCCGGCTACCCGGATAAAGCACTAAATAAACTTCAGTTAGTGCTAAATACAGCTGCTAGAATCCTGACTAGAACCAAAAAATTGTATCATATTATTCCAGTGCTAGCCTCTCTACACTGGCTTCCTGTCAAAGCAAGGGCTGATTTCAAGATTTTACTGCTAACCTACAAAGCATTACATGGGCTTGCTCCTACCTATCTCTCTGATTTGGTCCTGCCGTACATACCTACACGTACGCTACGGTCACAAGACGCAGGCCTCCTAATTGTCCCTAGAACAGCTGGAGGTAGGGCTTTCTCCTATAGAGCTCCATTTTTATGGAACGATCTGCCTACCCATGTCAGAGACGCAAACTCGGTCTCAACCTTTAAGTCTTTACTGAAGACTCATCTCTTCAGTGGGTCATATGATTGAGTGTAGTCTGGCCCAGGAGTGGGAAGGTGAACGGAAAGGCTCTGGAGCAATGAACCGCCCTTGCTGTCTCTGCCTGGCCGGTTCCCCTCTTTCCACTGGGATTCTCTGCCTCTAACCCTATTACAGGGGCTGAGTCACTGGCTTACTGGGGCTCTCTCATGCCGTCCATGCAGTGGCTGCGTCACCTGAGTGGGTTGATTCACTGTTGTGGGCATCCTGTCTGGGTTGGTGCCCCCCCTCCTTGGGTTGTGCCGTTGTGGAGATCTTTGTGGGCTATACTCAGCCTTGTCTCAGGATGGTAAGTTGGTGGTTGAAGTTATCCCTCTAGTGGTGTGGGGGCTGTGCTTTGGCAAAGTGGGTGGGATTATATCCTTCCTGTTTGGCCCTGTCCGGGGGTGTCCTTGGATGGGGCCACAGTGTCTCCTGACCCCTCCTGTCTCAGCCTCCAGTATTTATGCTGCAGTAGTTTATGTGTCGGGGGGCTAGGGTCAGTTTGTTATATCTGGAGTACTTCTCCTGTCCTATTCGGTGTCCTGTATGAATCTAAGTGTGCATTCTCTAATTCCCTCCTTCTCTCTTTCTTTCTCTCTCCAGAGGACCTGAGGACCTGAGCATGGAGTCAATAGAGGATTACCTGGAGCCCTAGGACTATGCCCCAGGACTACCTGACATGATGACTCCTTGCTGTCCCCAGTCCACCTGGCTGTGCTGCTGCTAAATCTTTGTTGGGGGAGAAAGGGGGTGAGAAGGATTACAGTTTCAACTGTTATGCCTGGGCTGAGCCATTATTATTCGACCATGCTGGTCATTTATGAACATTTGAACATCTTGGCCATGTTCTGTTATAATCTCCACCCGGCACAGCCAGAAGAGGACTGGATTAGGCCACCACACATATGCTCTCTCTAATTCTCTCTTTCTTTCTCTCTCTCGGAGGACCTGAGCCCTCGGACCATGCCCCAGGACTACCTGACATGATGACTCCTTGTTGTCCCCAGTCCACCTGACCGTGCTGCTGCTCATAGCAATGAGTTTCAACTGTTCTGCCTTATTATTATTCGACCATGCTGGTCATTTATGAACATTTGAACATCTTGGCCATGTTCTGTTATAATCTCCACCCGGCACAGCCAGAAGAGGACTGGCCACCCCACATAGCCTGGTTCCTCTCTAGGTTTCTTCCTAGGTTTTGGCCTTTCTAGGGAGTTTTTCCTAGCCACCGTGCTTCTACACCTGCATTGCTTGCTGTTTGGGGTTTTAGGCTGGGTTTCTGTACAGCACTTTGAGATATCAGCTGATGTAAGAAGGGATTTATAAATAAATTTGATTTGATTTGATTTAGGTGCCATTTAAGATGAGGGAGGACGATTACGTGTTTTATGAGCATGGATTTATTTATATTACAGCATATTGGATGACTGTCATTCATATTCCATTCATCCAGCTCAATGTAACAGAGATAGGTTTAGGCTACTTACTACATGATACTCACATTTTCCCTATACCCAACAAGGTTGCTACAACCTAGCCTATGAATTAAAGTTTACAATGTACTGTAGGTGCACAGATTGAGAGAAATTTGAGTAATCAAGGTGACAGACATTGACACATTCATTACAGCCTTGCACACACTTGCCTGCATCTAGCTGATCTAGGGTGTAATCATTAGTCCAAAAGTTGCAAACAAGAGTTTCTATTAGACAAATTCAGGTATGTTTATGCCTGTTTTTCAACAGAATCGGTAGAATCAATACACTCCTGATCACATGCAAACAGTTCACTTTCATAGCAGCCAGATCGTTGTATAATCCTTCTTGCATCTATGCACTCTCCTCCTCTCACCTTTCCACTCCCTTGTGGACTTCAGTGCACAACACATCATTGGTCTGTGACCAGGCAAAAAAAACTTTCTAAGCCAAACCTTCATATCATAACCGCTAACCGTTACACACAGACTATATTGTTGTCACCTCATTAGCTAATGTCAAGTCAAAAACATAGCTACTAGAGCTAACCCATTACTAAACCCGCTACAATCATGTAGTACACTGTACAGTTAGCAAGCTGTTTAGCAGTTACATCGATCGGCGAGCCGCAGTGGCAATAAATTAATAAAACCAAAAGCTTACCTTGACTTGGAAGGGTCCCAATGTTAGATAGCCATAGCCAACTAGGTCACATAGCATCGCTCTCTGTTTGAGCTGGGTGTTTGAGTAGGCTAAACTAGCTATATATCTTTGCTAGCTAACTAAGTGAAAGTGATAGTGGAAAAATATGAAATATAGCTATTTCTCTCTCACTCTCTCTCTCTTTTGCTTCTCCTTCAGTTAAACAAAATACACATTCTCAAATTTGTTAAACTATTGCCTTTCTCTCTCTTTGAGTCAACTACTCACCAGATTTTGTGCTAGCTAGCTGTACTGTAGCCTATACTTTTAGTACTAGATTCATTACCTGATCCTTTGATTGGGTGGACAACATGTTAGTTCATGCTGCAAAAGCTTTGATCGGTTGGAGGATGTCATCTGGAAGTTGTCATAATTAATGTGTAAGTCTATGGAAAGCGGTGAGAAATACGAGCCTCCTATTTTTTTTTATTGAAGTGAATGTATCGAGAGGAGGAAGGACCAGCTGTCCTCCGGGTATACCATGGTGCTACCCTACAGAGTGCTGCTGAGGCTACTGTAAGCCATTGCGAAACAGTGTGCTTTAATCAATTCTTTGGTGACGTGAATATATTTAGTATAGTTTTATCTAAAAACGATCACTTTTCATTATTTTTACTTTTATGAAATTCACTGAGGAGGATTGTCCACCCCTTCTTCCACTGCTACTAGATACTTTATCTACAATTCCATCATAAACATTTTAACAAAACAACCTTGTTTCTGACATTATTTATCAGTATGCTGTCTTCATAGGCTTATGTATGACATTTATACCTGGTTCTAACATGCATCCTTTGTCCTGATCATTTCCACATTCTGATTGTGCCTGCATTTTCAGACAGGTTTAGAGGATTAAAAACTGATTAGCTGATTGTGGTCAGATCTTCCTGATCACCCCCGGAGGTAGTCAGGCATGCATGGTATCTGGATATCTTACAAGTGTAGGCGGATCTGGATAGTGGAACCATTTAAATCATCATTATCCCGCCTTCTAACATTGACAGGTGGCACCATTGACTTATGGCATCAATTTTTGTCTTAAAATGTATAAATACATATTATTTTGAAAGTATGGCTGTCAAATAATTTGCAAACAGGGAGACGCAAGGAAATCTGGTCACAATGCAGACACAGTGGACGAATAAGTGACATTTTAATACCATGTGTAGACATACAGTGGGGCAAAAAAGTATTTAGTCAGCCACCAATTGTGCAAGTTCTCCCACTTAAAAAGATGAGAGAGGCCTGTAATTGTCATCATAGGTACACTTCAACTATGACAGACAAAATGAGAAAACAAAATCCAGAAAATCACATTGTAGGATTTTTAATTAATTTATTTTATAAGTGTACCTATGATGAAAATTACAGGCCTCTCTCATCTTTTTAAGTGGGAGAACTTGCACAAATGGTGGCTGACTAAATAATTTTTTGCCCCACTGTATTTCTGAAAATGCGGGCCAAATCAAATAATTAGGCTCTAGATGCCCCCCTATCACAGCACAATCATGTCAAAAATGTAAACAGTGTTTCATTACATCAGGTCACAAGTTTTCAGATAACAACAGTGGTAGGCTTGATCACCGACAATAACGAGACAGCCTATAGGGAGGAGGTCAGAGACCTGACCGTGTGGTGCAAGGACAACAACTCTCCCTCAATGTGTTCAAGACAAGGGAGATAATTGAGGACTACAGGAAAAGGAGGACTGAGCACGCCCCATTCTCATCGACGGGGCTGTAGTGGAGCAGGTTGAGAGCTTCAAATTCCTTGGCGTCCACATCACCAACAAACTAACATTGTCCAAGCACACCAAGACAGTCATGAAGAGGGAACGACAAAATCTATTCCCCCTCAGAAGACTGAAAAGATTTGGCATGGGTCCTCATATGCTCTAAAGTTTCTAACAGCTGCACCATGGAGGCAGGGTAGTAGTGCGAATGCCCCAGTACATTTACATTTACATTTTAGTCATTTAGCAGACGCTCTTATCCAGAGCGACTTACAAATTCTGTGTAAAGGAAAGAATAAATGGGGCCATGTATCGTGAGATTTTGAGTGAAAATCTTCCATCAGCAAGGGCATTGAAGATGAAACGTTGCTGGGTCTTTCAGCATGACAATGATCCGAAACACACCGCCCGGGCAACAAAGGAGTGGCTTCGTAAGAAGCAATACAAGGTCCTGGAGTAGCCTATCCAGTCTCCAGATCTCAACCCCATAGAAAATCTTTGGAGGGAGTTTAAAGTCTGTGTTGCCCAGCGACAGCCCCAAAACATCACTGCTCTAGAGGAGATCTGAATGGAGGAATGGGTCAAAATAACAGCAACAGTGTGTGAAAACCTTGAAGACTTACAGACAACGTTTGACCTCTGTCATTGCCAACAAAAGGGTATATAACAAAGTATTGAGATAAACTTTTGTTATTGACCAAATACTTATTTTCCACTATAATTTGCAAATACATTCATTAAAAATCCTACAATGTGATTTTCTGGATTTTTTCTCTCTCATTTTGTCTGTCATAGTTGAAGTGTACCTATGATAAATTCCAGGCCTCTCATCTTTTTAAGTGGGAGAACTTGCACAATTGGTGGCTGAGTCAATACTTTTTTGTCCCACTGTATAGTTATGTAATTACGGTGTAAAAAAAAGTACCATGTAAATAATGTGTAGAATATACATGTAACGAAAACATTTGTTGGTCCTCCGAAAGAGGGGTCGTGGTGGATGGGTCCCCAAAAATTAAAGATATGTTAATTTGATTAATCAAGTTGTTCATTCATTTAAATGTAAATTATGTTAATATAGATTGGTGTCTTGCGTTCAGTGGGCACGCCTCTCCGGGACAGTTCTAAGTACAGCTCCTCTGTGTGGTATTGAGGACTCCCCACTACCGCCCCCATCAGGTCAGACACATCCACCGCTGTCAGACTGCCACTACCCTCTCTGTCATACAGAGTGAAGGCGATGTGACAGTACATCACAGGGGCCAAACGTCCTGCCATCCAGGACCTCTATACCAGATGGTGTCAGAGGAAAGCCCTAAAAATTGTCAAAGACTCCAGGCACCCTAGTCATATACTGTTCTCTCTGCTATCGCACGGCAAGTGGTACCGGAGCACCAAGTCTAGGTCCAAGAGGCTTCTAAACAGCTTCTACCCCCAAGCCATAAGACTCCTGAACATATAATCAAATGGCTACCCAGACTATTTGCATTGTCGCCCCTCACACTGTCTTTTACGCTGCTGCTATTCTCTGTTATTATCCATGCATAGTCAATTCTACCTAAATGTACATATTACCTCAATTACCTTGGCTAACCAGTGCCCCCACACATTGACTCTGTACTGGTAACCCCTCTATATAGCTTTGTTATTTTACTCCTGCTCTTTAATTATTTGTTACTTTCATTTTTTTTTTTGGGGGGGGGGGCTATTTTTCTTAACACTGCATTGTTGGTTAAGGGCTTATAAGTAAAGCATTTCACTGTAAGATATACACCTGTTGCATTCGGCGTATGTGACAAATTTAATTTTATTTTATTTGTATCGTTAGCGTAAACCCCTTTTTTCCTCAAACAGATGACGATCATGCTTGACTCAATGCATTCTCCTACAGCAGGCATCGTCAACTAGAGTTTTTCTTGAGCGGATGGTCACGGGGCCAGAACATAATTACACATAATTTGTAGACTGCAAATTGACCGCAAGAAACCCCAAAATAATGTAATATTTGACTAAACGTAATAATTTCAAACCCAGCTTACATTTGTAAACGACCACATCTATCTCTCTATTATACATGGGAATACTTTGGAACAGACTTCCCAAATCAAAATCACTTGGAGCTGATTTGCTGGTGTTGTTACAGTATTTTATGTCCAAAAATATATAAAGAAATTGCTCAGAAAACTTGGGAGGCCAAATAAAATCACCAGCGGGCCAAATTCGGCCCGTGTGCCGCCTATTGGGAAACCCTGTCCTACAGCATCTGGACAGCATTTAATGTGTATCTTAGTTATTACACTGATTTTTTTGTTCCCTTAGGTCAGGTTGTGAAATCATCTTGATGTGTACAATGTGTGTTTTTATTCTCATGAGATGTACATTGTGAAGGCCTAACATTGTGTATTCTGGGCTACCCTGGGAGTATTTCAGCCTGTATGCTGAAACTGCCCCCGTTAATCATTGCAATACTGAGGTGGAGAAAGCCAAAATGGAGTCATTAGTTGATGCAGGATGCTGCAGAGCTATGAAACTCAAAGAAATATGACAAACTGAAGTCTTCAACAACATTCTCAACTGATATCAGATTTGGTTGGACATTTTTGACGAGTTTCAGCTGTAAGACGAGGCTACTAGGAACGGTACAATATCACAGTCATTTTATGCCCCTTGTTCATTGCTCACTTGTACAACATGATCTCCTGCTGTCCACCTTGGTAAGCCCTTTCCTTGAGCACACAATAGGAAAATGACAATGGGCAGATGGAGATATGGATAACAATGGAATATGAAAAACAACGGAACAGAATGCCAGTTACCAAGCCCGAGGTTTGGTCCCAGCATGTGAAAGCCTGTAGCGTTATCTAGGACCCACCCTGGTTCCTGGAACCCTCAGGACTTCATGTGTATACCTTCAGCCCCCACACACAATCCTGTCCTTTTGACTACTCTTTTTCTCCTGGCACTGACAGAAAGAGGCTGTCTCTCTCAGTATTTCTTATCTGTCTCTCTCTCTTTTAGCCTGGATAATTAAGAGTGGCTGTTGGTCAGTAAAAGTTGGAGAAGGCCCAGAGAAAAGAGAGAGAGGGAGAGAGGCAGAGAGAGAAAGAGGAGAAGAGAGAGGGGTAGAGAGAAGGGGAGGGAGGGAGGTGAAGAAAGTGAAAGGGAAGAGGGGGAGATCAAGAGAGAGGGGAAGAAAGTGAGAAGGGGAGACAGGGGGAGAGAGGGGAAGAGAGAGGCAGAGAGAGAGAGGGGAAGAGAGAGGCAGAGAGAGAGAGAGAGAGAGAGAGAGAGAGAGAGAGAGAGAGAGAGAGAGAGAGAGAGAGAGAGAAAACTGGAAAGTGAATGGAGAAGGCAGGCTTTCAGTAACAGGAGGAACATTTGGTGCAGTGCTGAAACTTCTTCCCTATACACAGCTTCTTCTTCTTCTACCTAGACCTTGCCACGGTTATGGCCACAGGGCACATATGAGAAGGTGACAGGGGACACTGACACTCGGACTACACTAACCTCTGGTAACTTTTTTTTTGGGGGGGGGGGTTGGGGGGTTTGCTTTTGCCATTTTTGGAAAACTACATTTTGTACACTTGTTGATTTTGGGTCTGCAAGGGCCTTTGATGCCAATACTTTAATCTACGGTATGCTAAAGAATGTTTCATGTTTAAATTAGGAAACAGATTGTTTCTTGTTTGAAATGTGTTTATTATTCAATTGTTTAATGCATTGTAAAGCAAGTTGTACCTGTTGGATCCTTTTGGGATTTAAACTGAGTATGAACTTTCAGTACAATTTCAGATCATTCTGGTTTTTGAGTGTGTTTTAGTGTGTTGTAGCTTTCACTGAAGCTTTGTGCTTTATCAATGTCTCAATAGATGTGATAATCTACTAGTGTTTATATTCCTATGATCTGAGCGGCTGCAGCAGCAGACAGCAGGTAGCATACTGAAGACATTAGGAGCAGTTATCAGTCCCTTGTTTGTGCCTCTGTCATATGCAAAGAATGAATGGAATTATTTAACTGAACTCTGCTTGGCGCTCGACTCAGTCTCCTCTCATAAACAGAAAAAGAAAGTTGAGGGAACAAAAACCATAGAAATACCAAGATCAGGGGTTTGCATAAATTGCTTTCATGAGTTTCTGTGAGTGTGACAGATTTATATAAAACAAAATTTAGGCATTCCCAAAAGTAAACCCCTAGCCTGTAGCTCATTCTAAAATAGGAACATATTGGATGATAATATACCCCTCCCAGGCTCCAAGTGGTTTAGTCTCCTGTGATGATATAGGTTCATAGTTTTGCTTATTTGATTTGATTTCAATGGAGGTTTAATATAATGTTTTGGCTTTTCCTTTGGTGCCTGAGGAACTTGGCAGTAATTAACGTTCCCCTTATCTTGGCAAAGTTGTAATCAATTATGTATATAAACCCTGGATTGCTGATGCTATGTATTGGCCAAAGAGAGTCTTTGAAACCACCAGTCAGCCATATTGGCACTCCCCAGAAGAAGCAGTCCTCCACATGAATGAATGGAATTCTACAGTATTTCAATTACATTTTTTAAGAACAAAATGACATCTATTTAAAGGTACAAAGCAGCCATTTGTATCTCAATATCAAATCATTTCTGGGTAACAATGAATAACTTACTGTGATTGTTTTCTATTAATATGGTCATGAACAAAAAAATTGCTTCTTAGCAAAGAGCAATTTCTCAAACAAGAATTTTGCTTGGACTGTCTGGGAGTGGTCTGAGAGGGGAGGGATAACTGAAAAACGATCTGTTATTGGCAGAGAGCGTTGGAATTCCCATCAAAACAGGCAGACATTTCAGGCGGTATTTTCAAACAGCTCTTACACTAAAAGGGCATTATCATCATTTTCTGAATTTCAAATTATTATTCCAACCTCAGTGTGGAAATAAATACATATTTTACTGCACTGGGCAGTAAGTATTTTTGTTTTTGTAGCGGGGAAAGTAAGAAACTATACTTTAAGGAATATTTCTAAATATATATATTTTTCTGTTTAGCTAACATAATCAAATGTATGTGTCTGTAATAAAATAAGGAGCTTATAATAGAATAAAGCTGGCAAAAACAAATGAAGGTATAAAAATAAATGTATTTATATAGCTTCCAAAATAGTTTTTACAATGGTGGCGGAGTGTCACAATTGAGGTGCGGTGGCTTAGAGACAGCTAGTCAGTCAACTAGTGTACATACTGTATAAATCATTGGTTGTAGTACATGCTGAACAGCAGCTGTTGATTTTGGGATGGAATAACTTTTAATTGCATTATTTAAAGGAGTTCAGTCCAAAATGCAATGGTTGACATATTAAAGAGTAATTTAAGACAGCAGGTGCTAATGTTTAAATAGCTATTCTAGTAGGTGCACATTAACTTCCCCAATTAGCTTTGGAGTTGTGAAAACAACATCTCAAATGTATCCCTAACAACAACTCTATCAATCAGAAGACCATAGCAACCAAAAAGGTTAGGGTAAGAACCAGATGAAGGAACCAGAAAATCCGTAAGTGATCATCTATATAAGTTTGTGCTTTCGGTTCGAACCATGAACAGGTTAACTCTGTTGGTAGCACCTTTTCTGGAAAAGTGGGAGGAATCAGCTGTTCAACATGAGCTTCCTGACTCCCATGTCCAGCTGGATGCAATCCACTAGGCATGACATAAATATTTTACAAAGTATTGCTGCAAACTAGATGAATAACTCAGACTCGATAATAATAAATAAGGTGTCTGGAATAGAATTTGGAAGTCATGTTACGGGTTTTAGGCAACATGTCAGATTAAAAAAAATCTTTATGATGGATATTGTTTTGTGTTTTTCTAGTCGGGGAGGGGATAATAAACTGCATACCAGCGACCCGTCATCTTGACCAAGATGGAGAGCTATTAAGTGTCTGCACTGCTCCAATAACGTCAGAGGTCAATGACTGGGTCATACAAAATAAAAATAAACATATGGTTGACGGCACTGCACTGACCTGCAAAGTGCATGGGTTATTTGAGAGAATTTTGTGGCATGCATTCTCAGCTGGTGCCTACTCCATCAAGCTTTAATGTAGCCCATTCAGGAATGTGTTCCTTTAACTGTGTAGTCCAATCACAACCAGGTCTCTTTGTGTCTTGGACAATGGTTGCCATCCATTCGTCATGACTACATGTGTTTGGTCACTGTCCAGAGCTGGAATTTCACTGTCTGACGCCATAAATGAATTCCATGTGGCTTTAGCAGAAATGTAGAAATATCCAGTTTGGGGTACTAGCGAATGGGTCTTTGCTTTCTGGGATCATTGGGAAGTCCCTACTCTGAAGTCACATCATTGAAGTTGAAATTTAAAACAGTAAGGGTTAGGGTTAGGGTAAGGGTAGGGGTTAATGTTAAGGTTTATGGTAGGAATGTCCCAAGGATACAGGATAGCACTGACCATACCAAATTGCCCATGTCACGCTTCTGCTCCAGCGACCTCCCCTAGTGCTCTGGACGGATTTGGGGGGAAAGACCGGAACAAAATGGCAGTTCTACCATGGCAGTTTGGAGCCTCACTGAGCTGTGCCGCAAATCCCAGGTCAGGGAGTGGAAAAACACAGTCATGTTATGGCTGTGACAACAAACCGACTGCACAGTTACATATGGTGGATCAGGGTTAGATTTCGGTCATTGCAGAATTGATCTATCCAAGTCTGGTCATTGTCTCAGGAAAACCCACTGCTTAAGGTTGATCGGATGGATTGACTGAGCTGACTAAAGGTCTTTCCTTCCTTCCTTCCTTCCTTCCTTCCTTCCTTCCTTCCTTCCTTCCTTCCTTCCTTCCTTCCTTCCTTCCTTCCTTCCTTCCTTCCTTCCTTCCTTCCTTCCTTCCTTCCTTCCTTCCTTCCACAAATGCTTTCTATGGAACATATCTGTTCCTCATTTATAGCTGCTTCTTTTTATAATGTCTGCAGTTTCTAACTTTCACGGGCTGGAAACTGCAATAAAATATACCATTTCCTAAAGAAGCCAGAGGGAAACAAAGAAGTATGATCAAAACAATTCTGAGTACTCACACACACGGAGAGAGAGCGAGTATGTGAGAGAGAGCGAGTGTGTGTGAGAGAGAGAGAGACCTCAGAATGCTCTTCCATGTTTCATTGCCACTAACACATACTTAATTTGCTTTATCATCTTTACAACAAATACAATATACTGACCCTCCATCTTTTGTCACAGATATGTCTACTTTCAATATTAAGATTTGCATTGCATGCAATTCAAGTAACAGCAGTGACAAGTAAGAAAAACGGTCTTGATTGGTTAACTGATATGAGCAATTGTAACGACAATCTCAGCAATGCATGTGTTGTTTCCCTTTCCCTATAGGGGCACAATTGGAGTTTGGTACTTCAGCATCATGGGTTGCAAAACAAGATCCATGCATTGTGTCTTGCGGTGTGTGTGCTTCATGCTCCTTCACTTGTCTTGTACAGCACAAGATGAGGACATGAGATTCAGTAAGAGTGCTTCTGTCTTCATCGTTATGTGTGACACATTTCCATTGCATGGTGTCCGTTATCTCTCAGGTTTACTATAAAAACAGAATGGATGTTCAGGAAAGCTCTCTATGAACCGTATTGGTAAAGGCCATTCGTTTAGAAGAAGTGAATACTCAGCATTAATGTTTTGTCTCAAGGCTGTGTACCACCACTCATGTGTCTCATGTCTCTTACAGGTTGTAAGACTGTTGCAAGTGATCTGGTCTTTATCCTAGACGGCTCATGGAGTGTAGCTGATGTGAACTTTGAACTAGTCAAGCGATGGCTAGTCAACATTACCACAAGCTTTAACATCGGACAGAAGTTCTCCCAGATTGGAGTGGTCCAATACAGTGATGATCCAATCATAAATATTCCACTAGGGAAGCACCTTCATATCAAGGATCTCATTAGAGCCATGGAATCCATTGACTACATGGGAGGAAATACAAGGACTGGGACGGCCATACAGTTTGCTAGCGACAAACTGTTTAACCTGTCTGAGAGAGGCCCAAAGGGCGTTGCTAGAATCGCTGTGGTCCTAACAGACGGGAAGTCACAAGATGAGGTGAAAGCTGCAGCAGAGGCAGCCAGGAGAAGAGGAATAATCATCTTTGCCATTGGTGTGGGATCTGAGACAGAAGAGGCAGAGTTGAATGCTATTGGAAACAAGCCTTCCTCCAACTACGTGTTTTACGTTGATGACTATAAAGCTATTTCCAAGATCCGTGAGACCATAAGGCAGAAATTGTGTGAAGGTAGGCATTGTTGTGATGACAAAATGGGGACAGTCATATGCCCTATCCCTCAGCTTTACAACAAACCAAGTGGGGCAATCATTTTTGTTGTTGTTCGTTAAAATGAAGGAGAGGGCCTTTAAGGACTCTTCGGTTCATTTAACATGTTTGCACATTGCCAAACATTGAAGCTCTTCAAAACCAAGAACTGTCTTGAAATCTAATTTTTTCTCAAGATCTAATGATTGTTAATGTAAATGTTTTCTAAAGCTGATGACTATGGATGACGAGCCAAACTGTGCCTAGAGAGTAATGTCAATGTGATGTTAGTGCTTCAGGTGACCCAATATCTGGGCAAAGGAGAGGATGATATGATGTGATCTGCTCTCTGCCCAAGGCCTAAATAAAAATGAACAAGCAACAACAACAAAACAGCTATCAATTGCTTTTGACCGGAAGAGGCACCTTCTGGTAAGAAACAATACATAATGATTTTTTTTGTTCGCTTGTAGATTTTTATTTAAATCTTTTTTAAAGGAACATACATGGCGTAACGGCAGTAAATTACAATAGTTGCTGGCATCGCAGGCATATTTGGTTAGTAACTCTGAAATTTTGACGCTTGCAGAGCTGGTGAATGGTAGCTTGAATGGTAGAGGTTTGTGCAGAGAGGCGATCTCGTCATATTCATCATCTCCTTTGCCCAGATACTGGTTCATGCTTCAGAGTGAAGTGAAGGTTAGTGAAGCTATTTAAAACAAAATGTTTTCATCAAGAACAAGAGCAGAAACAACTCCCAGAACCAAGCATAAAACAATAGTTAGGAAAATCAGACCTATTTGAGTGGTTGTATCCACTTAAAAACAATAAGGATGCCTGATCCCATGTAAATGAATAGCCTACTGTAACAATTAACATGCGTGATTAAGGTGTGGGTGGGTGTAATGGTCAAATGCTGTCTGGTTTTCACAATGGGAGGGGTGTTCTTTAGACAGCCTTTCCAATCCCTTTTACAACAGATTATCTGACACTTCGGTTTATAGGTCAAATTAAATGGATTTAACTCAAAATGAACATGCAGCCCAACCAGAAAAAAAGGATGGTGGTATGAAAGTGTGTTTGTGATGTTCAACCAGTCACACAAAAATACGTACTCTGCTGTGTTCTAAATTCTCTCATTCTCTTTATTTCAGAGACTGTTTGTCCAAGCAGTATCTCAGTCGATAACGGTGATGTGAAGGGCTTCGATATTCTACAGTATCTTAATTTGGCCAAAAAGGTCAAAAAAACTCAAGGGTCTTTCTATGGCTCCAAAGCCTTCCAGGTGACATCTCGCGTTGACCTGAGTGAAAGCACGACGTAAGCTTTAAACACCATGCCATGTCCAGTGGCGTAGCACAGTTTCACTGGGCCCCCTGTTTTTCATGTGGGCAGAGAGAAAAATGTGCAGATTTATAGCTAATCTCATGCTATTTTACACATTTTGGCTATGAGGTATATATATGTTTTGCTATTTTATAGCTCAGGGATTCTTGAAAGACAGGACAATCTCAACTTTTTTTCCACAAATATTTGTCTTAATAAAAATACAAATAAAAATGAAACATATATTTTGATAGACCAAAGTATCAGCTACAGTATAACAGCATGTAAAGGAACAACCTCCAATTTCTATATGTTTTCATAAAATGCAACAAACTGGATTCCTGCCAACCCCATCAGACACCATAAAAGGCATTTTATTTTTACAATTATTATCGAACAGGTGTTTAAAGGCCTATATAAAAAAACATATTTGATATAATATTGAATTAGACCTTTATTGCTACAGCCCATAGAAACACATTGAACTACACATTAATAAATGGCAAAAAATAAATAAGAAGGAACAAGGTTTTGAATGAGAAAACTTAGACCCATGTTTGGTCACGTTATTTTTGGCACATTTTACGATACATTTTTTGCAGCCTGGTACTGGATTACCTTCAGACAACTTCCCTGAAGCTTATTAGTTTGTAACTCACACTGTTTGGGTTTTACAGACAGATTTGTTGCGAATGTCTTGTCTGGATTCTCTCATGTGTATAAAAAGGCCACTTTCAAAAGCCCCGTTGTATGGATTAAGTGAAAACTTTATATATCCGGAAAGAGGGGATTGAGCTGCAGCCAATACAATAAATTGTACTGTATGTCTCTAACTTAAACATACATGGAGCTACTCAATATCCAAAATGACATCACCTTGTGGGTGTGGGTGTGTCAATAAAATCTAGGGGGTTTTAAATTCAGAGATGGCTATTTCATGAAAGATAATTTTGTAGTTAATAACCATCATTGCCAGTTTTTAAAATTTTAAACACTTTTTTGGAAAGTTTGAAATTGGGTTCCTTTGCTCCGGACAAAGGCTTTTTGAAAGTTTAGAGAATGTCTCAAACAAATCTCGTCCCTTCTAAGATTATCATGAATATACATTTTAGGGCTCAAATAAAAATAACACAACAAAATCATATTTTTTAACTATAAAAACTTCCCTGTCAGACAACAATTGTCCTGACTTTCAAGAGTCTCTGAGCTAATTTCCTGACATTCTACATATTGCTGAGAGAAAATGTTGTAGTTGTAAAGCCAATTTCCTATAATTCTGAACATTTCTTTCATGGTATGATGCTTTTTTGGGGGGCTGGGGGACCCCAAATCTCGTGCCCCCCGTATCTCAGTATGTGCAACACCAGTGGCTGTGTCAATATTTAATTTTTTATTTTGATTTTTTATTAACCATCCCTCTTTGGAGGACAACTGTCTTTATTTATTTATTTTTACAGCCTTTCTGCTACATATACACTACCGTTGAAAGGTTTGGGGTCACTTAGAAATATTCTTGTTTTTGAATGAAAAGCAAAAAATGTGTCAATTAAAATAGCTTCAAATTGATCATAAATACAGTGTTGACATTGTTAATGCTGTAATTGACTATTGTAGTTGGAAACGGCTGATTTTTAATGGAATATCTATATAGGTGTACAGAGGCCCATTATCAGCAACCATCACTCATGTGTTCCAATGGCATGTTGTGTTAGCTAATCCATGTTCATCATTTTAAAAGGCTAATTGATCATTAGAAAACCCTTTTACAATTATGTTAACACAGCTGAAAACTGTCGTACTGATTAAAGAAGCAATAAAAGTGGCCTTCTTTAGACAAGTTGAGTATCTGGAGCATCAGCATTTGTGGTTTCGATTACAGGCTCAAAATGGCCAGAAACAAATAATTTCTTCTGAAACTCGTCAGTCTATTCTTGTTCTGAGAAATGAAGGCTATTCCATGTGAGAAGCGAGCATAGAAGTAGTTTAGCTCGTCTGGTAGGCTTGTGTCACCGGGCAGCTCTCGGCTGTGCATCCCTTTGTAGTCTGTAATGGTTTGTAAGCCCTGCCACATCCGACGAGCGTCAGAGCAGGTGTAGTACGATTCGACCTCAGCCCTGTATTGACGCTTTGCCTGTTTGATGGTTCCTTGGAGGGCATAGCAGGATTTCTTATAAGCTTCCGGGTTAGAGTCCCGCTCCTTGAATGCGGCAGCTCTTGCCTTTAGCTCAGTGTGGTTGCTGCCTCTAATCCATGGCTTGTGGTTGGGGTGTGTAAGTACAGCCACTGTGGGGACGACATCATCAATGCACTTATTGAAGAAGCCAATGACTGATCAGAGGAGGAATCCCGGAACATATTCCAGTCTGTGCTAGCAAAACAGTCCTGTTGCTTAGCATCTGCTTCCTCTGACCACTTTTTTTATTGATCTAGTCACTGGTGCTTCCTGCTTTAATTTTTGCTTGGTATCAGGAGTCAGGAGGATAAAACTATGGTCAGATTTGCCAAATGGAGAGTGAGGGAGAGCTTTGTATGCGTCTCTGTGTGTGGAGTATAGGTGGTCCAGAGTTATTTTCCCTCTGGTTGCACATTTAACATGCTGATAGAAATTTGGTAAAATGGATTTAACGTTCCCTGCATTAAAGTCCCCAGTAACTAGGAGCGCCACCTCTGGGTGAGCGTTTTCTTGTTTTCTTATGGTGGAATATAGCTCATTCAATGCTGTCTTAGTGCCGTCCTCTGACTGTGGTGGTATGTAAACAGCTACAAAGAATACAGATGACAACTATCTCAGTAAAAGTAGTGTGGTCTACAGCTTATCATGAGATACTCTACCTCAGGCGAGCAATAGCTTGAGACTTCCTTAGATATCGTGCACCATCTGTTGTTAACAAAAATACATAGACCGCCGCCCCTTGTCTTACCAGACGCCGCTGTTCTATCCTGCCGGTACAGTGAATAACCAGCCAGCTGTATGTTGATATTGTAGTCGTTCAGCCACGACTCCGTGAAACATAAGATGTTACAGTTTTTAATGTCCTGTTGGTGGTTTAATCTTCCTCGTAACTCATCGAGTTTATTCTCCAAAGATTGCACTTTGCCACCAGAATGGAGGGAAGTGGGGGTTTATTCGATCGCCTATGAATTCTTAGAAGGCAGCCTGACCTTCACCCCTCTTTTTCCGCCTCCTCTTCAGGCAGATCATGGGATCGGGGCCTGTTCTTGAGGAAGCAGTGTATCCTTCGTGTTGGGCTCATCATAGTTGTGAAAGGAAAAAGAGGATTCTGCTAGTCCGTCATGAGTAATCGCAGTCCTGATGTCTAGAAGTTATTTTCGCTCATAAGAGACGGTAGCGGCAACATTATGTACAAAAAAAGATTTAAAAAAAGTTACAAATAACACAAATAAACATCTGCCATCCTACTTACTTACTTACTTATTGCTTCTTCAATCAGTACAACAGTTTTCAGCTGTGCTAACATAATTGCAAAATGGGTTTATTTTATCTTTATTTAAGTAGGCAAGTCAGTTAAGAACAAATTCTTATTTTCAATGACAGCCTAGGAACAGTGGGTTAACTGCCTGTTCAGGGGCAGAAGGACAGATTTGTATCTTGTCAGCTTGGGGATTTGAACTTGCAACCTTTCGGTTATTAGTCTGACATTCTAACCACTAGGCTACCCTGCCACCCCAATTAGCCTTTTAAAATTATAAACTTGGATTAGCTAACACAACATGCCATTGGAACACAGGAGTGATGGTTGCTGATAATGGTCCTCTGTACGCCTATGTACATATTCCTTTAGCCGTTTCCAGCTACAATAGTAATTTACAACATTAACAATGTCTACACTGTATTTCTGATAAATTTGATGTTCTTTTAATAGACAAAATTAGCTTTTCTTTCAAAAATAAGGAAATGTCTAAGTGACCCCAAACTTTGAATGATAGTGTACATACATTTTATAAATACATTTTTTATACATTTTGCATACACATTTGACATGCACATTTGACATACATGGTACTTTTATATAAAGCATTCACATAACAATAATACAATACCAAACATAAGCTCTTTAATCCCAACCCTCAGCCCATCCCACCTATCATCATAGACCTCAGCTCTTTAATCCCACCCCTCAACCCATCCCACCTAATCACCATAGACCTCAGCTCTTTAATCCCACCCCTCAGCCCATCCCACCTATCACCATAGACCTCAGCTCTTTAATCCCAACCCTCAGCCCATCCCACCTATCACCATAGACTTTAGCTCTTTAATCCCAACCCTCAGCCCATCCCACCTATCACCATAGACCTCAGCTCTTTAATCCCAAACCTCAGCCACTCTCAGCCTATCCCACCTATCACCGTAGACCACCCTTGTTTAGTTTCCATGTGCCATGTGTTTTTCAATTGTGCTGTGATGTTTTACATCATTTTTTTTACATTTCTAATCGTGTAGTATCCACAGATTGTGAGGTAAAGATGGTAACCTTTCCTACGAGTGTCACTGTTGACATGTCTACTTTATCACTCTGGTTTCATAGTGATGTGATTGACTGGTTGTTTCATGGTGATGTGATTGACTGGTTGTTTAATTTTGGCCCACAGGAACTTGTTTCCAGACGGCCTGCCTCCGTCCTACGTCTTTGTGTCCACACTGAGGTACAAGGGGTCTCTGCTCAGGGAAGAGTGGGACTTATGGAGGGTACAGACCAACAACGGCAAACCACAAATGGCTGTCACACTTAACGGATTTGAACGCAATGTCAAGTTCACTACAACCAGTGTAGCACCAGGTGATACTCAGACAGTGGTCTTCCAACAAGAGCCTTCCAAGGTACCTCAACACCATGAGTCTTCCAAACCACCAAAACAGACACATGACATGATAGTACTTTACAGATGTTGGATCTTTATTTGACCTCTGTTTATTGGTACTCTTTTTATTATCTATCCTGATTGCCTAGTCACTTTTACCCCTACCTACAGTACCAGTCAAAGGTTTGGATACACCTACTCATTCAAGGGTTTTTCTTTATTTTTACTATTTTCTAGTAATAGTGAATACATCAAAAGTATGAAATAACACATGAAATCATGTAGTAACCAGAAAATGTGTTAAACAAATTAAAATAGATTTTATATTTGAGATTCTTCGAAGATGACAGCTTTGCATCAAGGCAAAGAAACCCCCTTGAATGAGTATAGTCACAGCAAAATAATACTGCAGCAACAGGATTTCAACGTTTAATCCATAATGTTGCTTGAGCGGTGGTTAGGCTTTTAGCGGGTCAAAATGAGGCTACTTGTAAAGTGGGATACTGTTACTATAACGATCTGTTAGTGCAGGTTTTCAATTCATTTTTGTAAATCACAAAGCTCATGTGCATTTCCTGTGAAACAGTGAAATTCTCAGCAACGAAAGAGTGATTAAGATGATAAATCTTTACCGAGCCCCAACAAATGTAAAATCATGATCTGTTTGTGGCATTTATAAAACATCAAATTTGAAAAAGAGAAACAAAAATAGTCTGGCTAAGTCATTAATTCATTTCTCTCCAGAACTGGCAATCATCATGAAAATCTCTGAGGCAGATGTACAGTCTCTACAGTCCATGAAACACAGAGAGTCCTCATAAAACAGTGATAGGGTTTATTACTACACACACTAATGATATGACAACAAGCTACGTTATATTCCGAAGAAGCATTTTTGGGAAAATAACTAGCTTTCTAAGGCCTAGGATGTGGGGGGATTGAAGACTGTGACATTTGAGGAGAATGGGATGTAGTGAATTGAAGGAATGATTCAATATGGTTAGATAATAACTTCTTGGAGATCAGTCACCTTACCAGACTATTTCAAATAATCCAACGGTTTCCTACTGGCCTTGTGCTAGCCGAGGCCTACTTTACAATGGCTTCTTGACATGCCTAAGTTAAATGTCATGGGCTGCCTTTAGACAGGCAGACCAATTCTGATATTGTTTTCACTAGTTGTTCTTTTGACCAATCAGATCAGCTCTAAAGGATATCTGATGTAAAAAAAATATCTGATGTTATTGGTCAAAATACCAATTAGTTAAAAAATATCTGTATTGAGGTGCCTGTCTAAACTTAGCCTTTGATTTCTTACGTTTTGACCATATGGATTAGTGATTTTAACAAAAACTAAAAGAAACTGATCTTCTAAAGCTGAGGCTGTCTTTATTATTTGTTTCTCCATTGTTCTTTCTATCAGTGTTTTGTGATTACCCAACAATTTCATATCCATTGCACTCTCTAGTGGGCAGGTTGCTACATCCTCCTTGACCTTGTTGACCTTTGTATATATAATCATTCCCTATCCTCTTTTCTTGTCAAATAGAAACTATTTGATGAGAACTGGCACCAGCTTCGCCTACTGGTCACTGAGCAGGATGTTACCCTGTATGTTGATGACCTGGAAATTGAAACCATGCCATTGGAACCTCCGGTTGGTATCTTCATTAATGGGAAGACCCAGATCGGAAAGTATGTCAGCAAAGAGACGACTGTACCAGTAAGTGTCCGGAGACAACATTTTCAGAACCAGTAATGTGCATTTGTGCTTCTTTGAGCAAGACAACTGTCGTTTACAGATGTAGGATCTTAATTTGAGCCAGTTTGCTACAACAAGAAAATAATCCTTCTGCAACAGGAAATGTGAATTACAATTAATTACAATTAATGGGCATTTTTTAGGGGTTGATGAATTTTTTGCAAGGGAAATTACACATTTTAGAAGCCTTTTAAAACCTAAAATACACCACAAGTTTGCAAAGTTCTCCTTCAACATTGTGATCGAATTAACATCCTACATCGGTACATTGGATCGCATTTAAGCGGCTATTGGTCTAACTGTTTAACTGTAGGATGTGAAGAGTCAATATTCTGCATTTTCCTCTAAAACATACTGACCTCAGTGGATTAGAAAATCTTACCACGAAGAACCTCTCTGCCCTCTACGTCTTATTTAGTCTTTGCTTTATTAGAACATGTTGATACTTGGTGTGCTGTGCCAAACATCCTCAACCTGCAATCAATCATAATGATGTGTGTTAAAATGAACAACTTTTGGCCAAGCTAATTTGAGACGTGCAACCAGAATGTTGCTGGATTTGTTTTCAACCCATAAAACTTGAAAATGACCTGCAAGTAAATCCTTACAAGTTATGGTAAATATAAGGAAGGTGTCACTTAAGTCTAGATAAATAACTTCCTGGTATGGTGATGAGAGGGACTTATTACTTTTCATGAATCGTTATAAAACTCTTATCAAGATAAAGTAGCCACTTGTTAGTGTTGAAATGCTTTCCCCCCGACCGTACGATAATTCCTTTATCTTTAACAGTTTGAGATTATGAAACTCAGGATCTACTGCGACCCCGAGCAGAACAACCGTGAGACTGCCTGTGAAATACCTGGAGTTGTGAGTACAACCAACTTTTTGGATGTGTCCTTGTAATTAATGTGGCACATTAAAACCAAACCACATTTTTTTAAGGGATCACATATTTTCCTGTTTGTGATCACAATGCACCACTATACTGTATACCACCATACCACCACCATGACTTAGTATCGGGGAAAATCCATTCAATGTTCATCTTGAAATCTGTTGAAATTTGTCAAAAAACGTTACCTTTTTCTTTCTTCTTTCTCCTCTTTCAGTTGTGCATTGAATCATATGGTACTAGGAATATGATTCACGATATATGACCCGTGTTTTATAGATTATTACACATATCACTTGTTTGACCTCATCCTGCTTTCTATTGTGCTGTGGTGGAGCTCCTTTTACCTCTGCTTGCCACATGCACATTGCTCTCACTGTTATTTTACCGTCTGACAGCAAATCTGTTTGTGAAGCAGTGGCCAAATGCTGCATTGGCTTGGCTATTGCTTTCACTACTAACCCACGATGCCAGACCATTGTTTTGCATATGTGGTTTCTGGATATCAGTTTGGGAGAAACAAAAAGAGAGGGACAGAGAGGCACTGAAAACACAACCGCATGCCAGCATCTCTCTCTCTCTCTCTCTCCCTGCATGTCTTGCATTGTCTCATTTACCTTCAACCAGTGTTATTGTCTAAATGAATTGGTCTATTAGTGTGAGATTACAGGTTCCAGGCGCTTCCATGACATAATCTCGCTCCTTTTATTTCCAGGACGGCGAGGTATGTATTTTGGCTGATGGCTTTGCTCGCTTACAAAGTAAACCCTAGTTTAATTTTCATCGACAGAGGTAAGACTATACTTCATTTTATGGTCTTTTGCAGTGTCACTTTTTTAATTTATAATTTTTTAATTTAACCTTTATTCAACTAGGCAAGTCAGTTAGGAACAAATTCTTATTTACAATGACAGCCTAGGAACAGTGGGTAAACTGCCTTGTTCAGGTGCAGAACAATAGATTTTTACCTTGTGAGCTCAGGGATTCAATCTAGCAACCTTTCGGTTACTGGCCCACTAGGCTACCTGCCATCACTAATCTGCTAGGGGTTGTGCAATGTATAGGTAACACTTTACCTTAAAGGAAAATTCCACCCAAAATGTTATCTTTTGGTATTGGTTTTATTAGTCCATTGTTGATATAATCCCAACTTGTTTTGTATGCCAGCAATTATATGATGCAATACACACCATCATATAATGCAAAATACTGACTGTATTACTGTATTTTGAAAGTTATATACAGTATATTCAAAATGTGGTTGCTGACATGCAACAGATTTTGGGACTATATCAACAAGGGAAACAAAATAAAAATAGGGTTTTTGGGTGGAGTTTTCTTTTAAGCTTATCTTATACCGAGGTAACTACACAGCACTAACTATAGTTACAACATTGTAATAGGGAAGGGAAAGGGGATACCTAGTCAATTGCACAACTGAATGCATTCAATCGGAATGTGTCTTCCGCATTTATCCAAACCCCTCTAAATCAGCGAAGTGCGGGGGTCTTCTGTAATCGACGTCCACATCATAGGCGCCTGGGGAGCAGTTGTTGTTGGGGGTTAACTGCCTTGCTCAAGGGCAAAACGTCAGATTTTTACCACCTTGCCGGCTTGACAATTTGCACCAGCCGTCCTTTCAGTTACTGGCCCAACACTCTTAACCGCTAGGCTACCGGTAATACAAAAGTAATCACATGGTAATAACGTTATGTTGAACATACCTATAGTTACATTTTATGAATTTCAGGGTAAGTCCAAAGTAATATTTTTCCCTTGCGTCAAGCAAGCAAACATATTTGTACTAATATGCAGTCAAGGTTTTTAGTCTCTTGCTATAAACATGTAATATAGCGCTTTGTCTTTAGAACTATGTTTGCAAAGTCATTTTGCTGGAAGTGTCTGCTGTGTGAATGCTACTAGGCTGCCAAATGCTAAATGATACGACTGCTAAGAGACCTGAACTGAATGCACTCCCTTGGCTTCAGTTGTCTGAGTGTCTGTTAGCAGGAAATCAGACATATCATTGATTAATTGCTCGTATGTCTTCCATATGACAAGAGTATGGCTTAGTGATCACTATGTTCAAACCTTTTACTGCAGTAGGCAGAGTGTTTCTTGGTAGTCTACTTTGAAAGAAAAGTACACACCTCACACGCATGGCTATGGACTTTAAAAAAAAAGACACCTGTACCATGTCAGATATAGAGTTGAAATGTATTCAATTTTGAGTTTGCATCCCAATATTACACTTTATATACGTAACAGAAGAAATAAGAGGGGAAAAAAGTTTGACATTGAAACACTGGATTTTTGGCTGTTTTTTTAATCATCTTGATTAATTATGAAATGATGAAAAATATTAATAACTTTCCACCCATGAGGCCACTAGAGGGAGAGTTGGTGGTATGACCGCTGGAAAGGGCTACGTGCCATTAGTGAATGGTGTGCGTGTTTCTTGTTTATTCCAGTGCGCCAATGGCCCTGGTGACATAGACGTGGACCCGACTCCAGAACCATGTACCTGTCCTCCCGGACCTCCTGGTCTTCAAGGAATGAAGGTCAGTCAGAAGGGTTACATCACCGCGCTTGCCAGTTTCTAAATCAGGTGTCAACTCCTTCCATCAGGACATGATGCTGTGCAAATCAAATACACCTCTGAAAGCGTTTCACTTTTGAACAGTTTTCTGACTTAAATGGTTTTGTCTACCCACAACTTGACCAATTCATCCAAGACGTGAACGTACAGCCAAATAGAAAGATGCGGTTCAAACGGATGTGGCTTTGTGCCTACAGTACGTCACTGTGACAGCAATGCATGTGATTGGGTTGTGGTTGGAAGATGTTATCAATAAGACCTGCCCCACTGTCCAACGTCTTTATTGATTTAAATAATGAACCATTGAAAAAGGGACTAGTTACGGATTGTTTGGCAAGAGAATGACAAGTTGACTAAAAGTACAAACAGACTGGCTCCTAGGCAAAAATACAATTTCCTTAAATGGGCCACAAAATAAAGTGCTGTGTGACACATTTAATTGTTCACAGAGCATATGCCAAAGAATTTACAAGATGTTAAAAGTTAAATTAAAACGTTTCACCTTTAAGCAATATTACCACAGCAACAGGTCATTTTATTCTGTAAAAGTGCACAAGGTTGCAGGCATGTTTGTGTTTATAAGGCCATAGTCACGCATGGGTACAAATCCAGTTTTTCAAAAGGAAAAGATTGCTCTTAAAGGTTTTAATAATACATCCAAAAGGCTACAAGCATGGCTGGTTCGCAGATGGATCTTTTGGGCTGAATCAGAGGAAACTGGTGGGAGGAGCTACAGGAGGATGGGCTCATTGTAATGGCTGGAATGGTATCAATGGAATGGAGTTAAACATGTTTCCATAATTGTTTACAATTATCCATTACATTACAATGAGCCCGTCCTCCTATATATCCTCCCACCAGCCTCCTATGGGGCTGATATATTAACAGGAATTGTAGCAAAGGGCATCTTGAATCAAGTAAAGCTCAACATGTCCTGCTGAGACATGAACTCAGAATGATCTTTCGTACTGATAAAGTCTGTAAAACCTTGAAAGGTCTTTTCCAGGAAAGGTAAAAAGCATTTATGTTTGATGCTCCTCACAAAGAACATGTTTTAAAACCAAATCGGTGCTGCTTTGCAGCATGCAATAGACAAACAGTTTCTGAGTAGTTCAGCGGTTTCATGAGTGGTGCAATTGTGTTGTTTTAAAGATCAAAATGGTCCAGTCAATAACATGCTGTGTTCTCTGTCAGGGGGAAGCAGGAACAACGGGGAACCCAGGTCAAGCTGGTCCTGCTGGTGCTGATGGTAAGCCTGTGAGTACTACATAGTTTAATATACAAACATCTACTTATTCAACACCCATCAGAATCCAACACTTTTGGAGAAAATAAATGCATTGAAAATGGATGAATTGCTATTCGGGACATTGCTGAATGGGCATTCAAATCAGTTGGATGCCAGTTGGATGTTTTGGATGTCAAGAGAATTCCCTTTAATGTTGTAACGGTTAAAGAGCACACTTGGAGAGAGAGGGTGAAAGGGGATACCTAGTCAGTTGTACAACTGAATGCATTCAACCAAAACTTGTCTTCTACGTTTAACCCAAACCCTCTGAATCAGGTGCAGGGGGCTGCCTTAATTGACGCCCATGCCATCGGCACCCGGGGTAGAGTACATAGTGGTGCTAATAGTACCCTTTCTCCAACAGGATTTACCTTCTAGGGATTTCAGGGCATTTTTCATTTTTCTTAAAAGGAAAGGGAAAAGAGGTTCATGTCTGAGTGTTAAGTACAGTATCTGGTACTTAACTCTAAAGGCTTTTTCTCCCTACTGGGTGGCAGGAGAAACTTTATGACTCCTGCCAGTGTGATAACTGGGCACACGAGGCGGGCCAGATGGAGGCGGGCCAGATGGAGGCGGGCCAGATGGAGATCAAATGTCATTATTTGCAGAAAAGCTTTGTGTTAAATATGATTAATAAGTCCAGGGCCCGTATCCACAAAGTGTCTCAGAGTAGGAGTGTTGATCACAAAGATTAAGATTATATGGACATATCCTAGATCAGCACTCCTGCTTTGAGACGCTTTGTGGATACGGGCCCAGATCTACTATTTCTAGACTAGACTGAACTCAAACGTAAGTAATCACCGCTGCCACAGTTTCTAACATACAGAAATCTGCAGAGAGTAGAAAAAAAGGTGCTATCTAGAACCAAAAAGGGTTCTTCGGCTGTCCCTATAGGATAACCCTTTTTGGTTCCACGTAGAACTCTTTCTGGTTCCATGTAGGACCCTTTCCACAGAGGGTTCTACATGAAACCCTAAAAGTTATAGCTGGAATCAAAAAGGGTTATCCTATGCGGACAGCCGAAGAACCCTTTTATAGAACCCTTTTTTTCTAAGTGTAGATTTGATAGAATGATCTGGTTGCCACTGAAGATGCTAAAGCATATTGGATCTTCACCTGATTACATGTTAAGTGGCTGATAGTCAGAACATAACGATTATGAAACAGATCATGAAGATAGTCAAGGAGCAAGTCCTCCCTGAGATGCTCTCTAACATCAAGCAGAAAGGAAAAGAGAAGAATCTGTCATGTCATTTGTAAAGGTGAATGTCTCTCTAACCTCTAGTGTCTAGCTTAATGATAAAGTCCCTACATGTCTTCGTTCCATGTTGGTGTTTGATTTCTTTGAGTTAGAGCAGAATTGTCTTACCAGAATTGATTGAATAGACCCTTAGTGGATTGGATCATGACCTTTAGGGGACTGTTCATTTCTAAGGGCTAGACTTCATGCCATGAAGCAAATGTTTTTGGAAATCTGACAAATGTTTTAAGAGGACTCATGGTCATTGTTTCCATGAAACAGTACAGCACATGTTACCTCGCAGGGGACTGTCACTGTAACAAGATACATCTTACAGAAGCAGTAGATTTTTTAGTAGGCGTTTGTGCATTAGCGGTTTGGCATTTGTTGTTTTTTTGTGGTATGACTCAGATTTCACTGAAACTGGTAAGCAGGAGGTAAGAGTGTCTGTATGAAAACTTACACAAGAACCTGGAAATTCACTAACTGAAAACATGTGGCACGTTTGCTGATGTTGCTTGCTTGCTTGTACCAGCTCTACCATCACTTTGAACTTGAAGGGTGATTTCCTGGACACAGATTAAACCTAGTATTGGACTAAAAAGTAAAGCTCAATGGAGAATCTACATTAAAAATTATTTTTAATTCAGGACTAGTCTGAATCTGTGTCCGGAAAACCACCCTGTAATGACTCAGTAATGTTTGCCCAAAGTGGCATATAAAGTCAATTTTGAATATCATCATTATTCTTGTAAATAGTCATGTAACAAAGACTATTGTGTCATTTTCTGCCTAAACTATATCAGGGACAAAATAACCATTGTTTCACTAATTTTTATGAACTCAATTTGTTCATTGTTATCTATCAATGAACTCTTTATCAACTCACTGTTCGGATGACATTTTGAAGTCCTATATTTTAATAGCTTTTTCCATTAGATGCTTTGAAATGCTGTATGGTTGGAAGGACAGTACGTTGGTCTGTGTGGGGTGTTCAACTTGCACTCAATACTAATCTCTACTGTTGACTGAGGTCACGAGAATTGTAGACCAGTTTACAATACAAAGATGAATTCTTTGTGAACATGTTGTGGCCTTTAAATACTGCCAATGCATTATTGGAGCAAATCTTCCTCCAAAGTGCCATAAAGGGATGAGAGAGTGTCTTTCATAAATATCTTGTGAAGTCTTTCCTTTGTAACCAGAGGAAAGATATTAGTTTCGTTCAAACCCTACACTACATAACAATGAAAGCAGTACATATCATCCTCCTACATTTCATCCTCCCACTGAAGTTGGGGCAGATGTTACATTTGGGTTTATCCCAAAATATGAGGGCTGTTTTATTGCAAATGCTAATGTCTGTAGCAACTGAGAATATTTTAGTTCCCAGTAAACATCCTCTAGTGGTTTGAGTCATTAAATAGAATTGAATAATTATCTTAATTGAACAGTCCTCAAATTTTCCCCAATGAATTTGTCGACACACTTAGTTGAATAAACAAATGGTACCCACTTGTAGTATAATCAAGTATGGGTGTGGAAGTATGAAAGAACTTACAGAACTGGAAACATATTCTGTTCAGTAATCAAGTTTACCATCATACTAAGAGCAAAGATCTATGATCAATGCAGAAACTTATCTACACACAGAAAGCATACTTTTCTCCTGACTATTTTTTCTTATGTTGAATATAGACATGCAGATGACATACCATTCCTGTGCCAGTTTATGATATTAAAATCAAGTAAAATGCAGTATGGAACTATATTTTAGCTAACAGGTAGTGTGAACTGTAAATTGCTACCTATGTAGTACTTCATATCTAGGGCAGAGGCTCAAGTTTTCCATAACAGCTGCAGAGCAGCAGTATGAGCGCTAATTCATTAATGAGTTTCATATGCTCTCTTGACGTAAAATTATGAAGTGTATAGTGCTTGGCGGTGGTGCTCACCACTCTCACGAGGATAAAAGTACGTCTCCTAAAAGCAATGGAAAAAGGTGTTCACCCTCTTTCATGGCCATGTAGGAACAAGATTTGGAGAAAATAAATTGCCTGATGTTTGATTAAACTGATTAGCATTTTTCAACAGATTCCAATTGAAAGCTGGCTGGAGGTCATGTCCTCATATAGATTGTGGTTGTCCTGCTGTGAGGACAAAGGCATAGTTTACCCATAACCTTATAACCTTGACTTTAACAGGATACCAAAAACCTTGTCTTAACTATACCAGCAACATGTTTCAACTGATAAAGGCTTTTTAGAGCTTTAATGATCCCTACATAGAGGTCTTACGAATCCTTTATAAGCAAAGTCATACTACAAAAAGAGTGATATAAAAGGTCCTTACATCTGTTTTGTCAAATCTATCAAAACCCCTTTGGCACCCTTCATATGGCATTTGATTATGAATGACTTCTAGACCATCTATATAGGCCTTATAACGGGCTAATGAAGGCTTATAAAGTGTGTATGTATGAAGGTTTTGAAAGTTGTTTTAAAATTTTGAAGGGACAATTGCAGTAGCTACAGCCATTTTTGGACATAGAAAGGAATGATATGTACACATTGATTCTTGAAGAATATAACTTATAAATGCCTCATGAGCTTAGTTCAACTGTCGTACCCCATCAGAACCCACAATATGACCTTGTTTTACACCAATGTTTGTAAACAAACACTGTATAGCCTGTATAGGTTAAAACTATAATTTGACTAGTGTTATGTTCTAATTATCAGAGTAAGAACTCGTCGGACACTATGAAACCTTACACCAAGTTTATTCTCCCATTGGGTCAATACAACTGCATTAGACAAAAAACATATTCACACAAGCACTGATATTGAACTCTTTCTCCCAGGCTGAGTCTCCTCCTACACATCTGAACAGCCAATGCATCCCTGGTGCAAGACAGAACCTTAGTGATATCTGTTCTTCCTCACTTCATCTGACCTGACCTCTGCCCCAAAGTGCTCAATCCTACCAAAATCACTTCTGTCATGGTGACTAGGATCCCTGAAGGCTAACGATAACACATCCTGTCACAATGTAAACATGATACATTCCACTCTCTCCCACAGTGACATGAATAAGTAGATTTCACAAGTTAAGAAATCCCGAACCCAACACTATATAGCCATAAAGTATTCATTACACATATATAAGCTTTTCAGGAACATGTTATAACAGTTCCCAACCACATTAAAGGTTAATGAAATACACTGCCTTCGGAAAGTATTCAGACCCCTTGACATTTTACACATTTTGTTACGTTACAGCCTTATTCTAAAATGGATTAAATAGTTTTTCCCCCTCATCAATTGACACGCAATACCCCATAATGACAAAGCAGAATCCGTATTTCTGCATTAAAAAATAAATGAACACTCAAATATCACATTTACGTAAGTATTCATACCCTTTACCCAGTACTTTGCCTAGTGTAGAAGTACGGTGGCTAGGAAAAACTCCCTAGAAAGGCCGGAACCTAGGACGAAACCTAGAGAAGGACCAGGCTCTGAGGGGTGTTCAGTTCTCTTCTGGCTGTGCCGGGTGGAGATTATAAATGAACATTGCCAAGATGTTCAAACGTTCATAGATGACCAGCAGGGTCAGATAATAATAATCACAGTGGTAGTAGAGGGTGCAGCAGGTCAGCACCTCAAGAGTAAACGTCAGTTGGCTTTTCATAGTGTCAGGAGAATTCTATACTCCTGTTCATTTACCAATTAAGTTACCCGTAGTCTGTTATATCAGGATTTGTAAGATACTGATAGAACAGGAAACAGACAGAGGCCCAGTCTACCAAAGTTAAATGTTTATTCACGGGAACGTTCTGAAGTCATGAATACAAATCAATTCATTTTATACTGACTTCTCACGCCCACACATACACACAAACATACGCCCACACATACACACAAACATACGCACACACATACACACAAACATTTGCACACACGTACACACAAACATACGCACACACATGTCCTGCTTCGCGCACACTGTCTGTCTCACTTCCCAGCCGACAGAGATAGTGACCTTGTCCTTGAGACGTACTCCCCGTTCTCTCACAAATCTCTCGTCAGGTCAGCACCAAGCTCAGACAGTCTGTGTTTAGAATACCATAAAGGCATATTGTTTTACCCTATTTCTGACTAGGACTACACATTAATTGATTATGATTTCATACATTCTAATCAATTCCATACAATTATATGTTTCAGGGCGGAATATTCTTATCATTCAATTAACAGACAATTCTCACCTATCACATAGCTAATCATTCAGAGTCAGAGACAGAAGGTGCGGTAGAGAGAGAGTCCAATATAGCAGTGCTACCGGGACAAGGTAGCACTTCCAGTGAACAGGTCAGGGTTCCATAGCCACAGGCAGAACAGTTGAAACTGGAGCATCAGCATGATCAGGTGGACTGGGGAAAGCAAGGAGTCATCAGGCCAGGTAGTCCTGAGGCATGGTCCTAGTGCTCAGGCCCTCCGAAAGAAAGAGAAAGAAAGAGATAAAGAGAGAGAATTAGAGGGGGCATACTTAAATTCACACAGGAAGACAGGAGAAATACTCCAGATATAACAGACTGACCCTAGCCCCCCGACACAAACTATTGCAGCATAAATATTGGAGGCTGAGACAGGAGGGGTCAGGAGACACTTCTTTCCTCCGAAAGAAAGAGAAAGAGAGAGAGAATTAGAGGGGACATACTTAAATTCACACAGGAAGACAGGAGAAATACTCCAGATATAACAGACTGACCCTAGCCCCCCGACACATAAACTATTGCAGCATAAATACTGGAGGCTGAGACAGGAGGGGTTCGGAGACACTGTTACCCTTTCCGAAGATGCCCCTGGACAGAGCCAAACAGGCAGGATATATATCCCCACCCACTTTGCCAAAGATGAGCCCCCACACCACTAGAGGGATATCCTCAACCACCAACTGTCTTCTTGGGTATGACGCTACAAGCTTGGCACACCTGTATTTGGGGAGTTTCTCCCATTCTTCTCTGCAGATCCTCTCAAGCTCTGTCAGGTTGGATGGGGAGTGTTGCTGCACAGCTATTTTCAGAGATGTTTGATCAGGTTCAAGTCCGGGCTCTGGTTGGGCCACTCAAGGACATTCAGAGACTGTCCCAAAGCCTCTCCTGCGTTGTCTTGACTGCATTGTGCTTAGGCTCGTTGTCCTGTTGGAAGGTGAACCTTCACCCCAGTCTGAGGTCCTGAGCGCTCTGGTGCAGGTTTTCATTAAGGATCTCTTCGTTCACCTTTTCCTCAATCCTGACTAGTCTCCCAGTCCTGGCCACTGAAAAACATTCTCACAGCATAATACTGCCACCACCATGCTTAACCGTAGGGATGGTATTGGCCAGGTGATGAATGCTACCTGGTTTCCTCCAGATCTGACGCTTGTCATTCAGTCCAAAGGGTTCAATCTTGGTTTCATCAGACCAGAGAATCTTGTTTTTCATGGTCTGTGAGTGCCTTTTGGAAAACTCCAAGAAAGGCTTTCATGTGCCTTTTACTGAGGAGTGGCTTCCGTCTGGCAACTCTACCATAAAGGCCTGATTGGTGAGTGCTGCAGAGATGGTTTTCTTTCTGGAACGTTCTCCCATCTCCGCAGAGGAACTCTGGAGCTCTGTCAGAGTGACCATCAGGTTCTTAGTCACCTCCTTGAGCAAGGCCCTTCTCCACCGATTGCTCAGTTTGGCCAGGCGGCCAGCTCCATGAAAAGTTTTGGTGGTTCCAAACTTCTTCCATTTAAGAATGATGGAGGCAACTGTGTTCTTGGGGACCTTAAATGCAGCAGACATTTTTTGTTACCCTTTCCCAGATCTGTGCCTAGACACAATCCTGTCTCTGAGCTCTATGTACAATTCCTTTTATCTCATAGCTTGGTTTTTGGTCTGACAAGCACTGTCAACTTTGGGACCTTATATAGACTGGCGTGTGCCTTTCCAAATCATGTCCAATCAAGCGAATTTATCACAGGTGGACTCCAATCAAGTTGAAGAAACATCTTAAGGATGATCAATGGGAACAGGATGCGCCTCAACTCAATTTCGAGTCTCATAGCAAAGGGTCTGAATACGTACGTAAATAAAGTAAACTCAGCAAAAAAAGAAACGTCCTCTCACTGTCAACTGCGTTTATTTTCAGCAAACGTAACATGTGTAAATATTTGTATGAACATAATAAGATTCAACAACTGAGACATAAACTGAACAAGTTCCACAGACATGTGACTAACAGAAATCGAATAATGTGTCCCTGAACAAAGGGAGCGTCAAAATCAAAAGTAACAGTCAGTATCTGGTGTGGCCACCAGCTGCATTAAGTACTGCAGCTCATCTCCTCCTTTTGGACTGCACCAGATTTGCCAGTTCCTGCTGTGAGATGTTACCCCACTCTTCCACCAAGGCACCTGCAAGTTCCCGGACATTTCTGGGGGGAATGGCCCGAGCCCTCACCCTCCGATCCAAAAGGACCCAGACGTGCTCAATGGGATTGAGATCCGGGCTCTTCGCTGGCCATGGCAGATCACTACCATTCCTGTCTTGCAGGAAATCACGCACAGAATGAGCAGTATGGCTGGTGGCATTGTCATGCTGGAGGGTCATGTCAGGATGAGACTGCAGGAAGGGTATCACATGAGGGAGTAGGATGTCTTCACTGTAATGAACAGCATTGAGAATGCCTGCAATGTCAACAAGCTCAGTCCGATGATGCTGTGTGTAACTCTCCTTCGTGAAGGAATGAGTGTTACACACCGCCCCAGACCATGACGGACGCGCCACCTCCAAATTGATCCCACTCCAGAGTACAGGACTCGTTGTAACGCTCATTCTTTCAAGATAAACGCGAATCCGACCATCACCCCTGGTGAAACAAAACCGTGACTTTTCCGTAAAGAGCACTTTTTGCCAGTCCTGTCTGGTGATTTTGTGCCCATAGGCAAAGTTGTTGCCGGTGATGTCTGGTGAGGACCTGCCTTACAACAGCCCTCAGTCCAGCCTCTCTCAGCCTATTGCGGACATTCTGACCACTGATGGAGGGATTGTGCATTCCTGGTGTAACTTGGGCTGTTGTTGTTGCCATCCTGCAGGTGTGATGTTCGGAAGTACCAATCCTGTGCAGGTGTTGTTACACGTGGTCTGCCACTACGAGGACAATCAGCTGTCCGTCCTGTCTCCCTGTCGTGCTGTCTTAAGCGTCTCACAGTACGGACATTGCAATTTATTGCCCAGTCCACATCTGCAGTCCTCATGCCTCCTTGCAGCATGCCTAAGGCACATTCACGCAGATGATCAGGGACCCCTGGGCCTCTTTCTTTTGGTGTTTTTCAGAGTCAGTAGAAAGACCTCTTTAGTGCCCTACGTTTTAATAACTTTGAACTTAATTGCCTACCGTTTGTAAGCTGTTAGTGTCTTAACTACACAGGTGCATGTTCATTAATTGTGTATGGTTCATTGAACAAGCTTGTGAAACAGTGTTTAAACCCTTTATAGTGAAGATCTGTGAAGCAATGTAATTGAGCAGACAACACCATTAAAAAAAATCTATTTTATTCCAATCTTCTTTCTCCAAGCCAGTATCACAATGATCATCAGTCAACAGATACCGAGATGGTGGCTTGCACACTACTTAGACAATAATAATGCACAGGACTACAACCACATTACTGTCCATAAGAGCAAATAAATGACGTTGTCAATTATTGAATCACAATAAATCTACCTGGACGAAGCCACCATCACCACGAGCATGGGGGAGCACGGGGTGTGGCACTTGGACCAACAACTACAAAACAACTAACGATAGGCGACAACCCTGAACTCACGGAAAACTATTTTTAGGACGAACGCCACTATGAGCTAGCTTCAACCACACCTACGCAGCTCAAACCTTTGTAGTTTGGACCAACAATTTGCGTCTTTTCTTCACCACGCTTGACCTCAAACACAGGGGCACCACAGGTTATAAAGGAGGCAGAGCGTGTGGACCACAATGAAAGAGAGTCAGTAGTTTAAAGGATGCTCCAATCACAGGAGGAGGGTGGTTAATTAAGTACAGAAAGTTACAGCACACACATGTCATCAATTAAGGTAAATAATTTGTGAGAGCATGCCTAGGTCAATGAAAATGTAACTATGAAGGATAAAGTACACCATATGACACATCTATAAAGATACCTAAACATGAGCTCTTGCATAGCATTTACAGTTTTTTACATTTAGAAAACTCTCTTATCCAAAGAGACTTACAGTACTAAGTACATAGATTTTCATACTGGTCCCCTATGGGAGTTGATCCCACAACCCTGGTGCTGTAAGTGCTGTGCTCTACCAAGTGATCCACACCAGACTAGAAAGACATGAAGGCGCTATAGATATGCTCTGTAGATATGCTATGGATATATTTCATTAACCTTTAATGAATAATGCATTTGGGGCCTGTTATAACACGTTCATGAAATGCTTATAGATGTATAAAGAATGCTTTATAGCTGTGTTATCAAAGTAAATTGTTACCCGTAATTTTGATATAATGGATGGTCAGTCCTTGCATCCATAGCTCTGTCTACGAATTTGAGCGTGGTTACGTTTCTCCAGCCCCATCCCTCAATTTTTTAGCGAAACACAGGCTGGGAGCACGCCTTGTTAATGTTTAACTGCTGATTGCCACATTAAGTGAGACTAATTTAATTGAACACAGCTGATTCATGTGTTTTATCTATGAGCAATATTAATAAAAAGGGTAAATATCTCATGAATTCTCATCTCTCCTCTTTTTAAATTGAAGGGTGTGCCTGGTAACCGAGGGATTCCTGGACCACAGGGTCCAACTGGGACAGAGGTATCAGCTGAATTTTAAAACAAATTATGTTTTGATCAGAGTAGTGTTTTTGATGTAAAATCAATGGAGATACTCTTTCTGTTCTCTCTTTCAGGGGCGACGCGGGGTTGATGGCAACAAGGGAGAACAAGGACGGCCTGGTGATTCGGTAGGAAGGTCAAAAAAAAGCATTAGTATGACTTTTTATCGATTCGGCATTATGTATTTTATGACACTGTAGGAGACCCACTTTCATGCATTATAACCAATGCTTGTATTCCAACCAACTGATCAAAGCTACTTCTAATAATCTACAATCACTTTTATCAGACACACATTTTATGTATA
Organism: Oncorhynchus keta; assembly: GCF_023373465.1. NCBI lineage: Eukaryota > Metazoa > Chordata > Actinopteri > Salmoniformes > Salmonidae > Oncorhynchus > Oncorhynchus keta. Next base: position 16,540,198 of record NC_068444.1, on the reverse strand, counting down.
AATCTCTTGTCTTTTCAGGGTGAAAGAGGGGTTCCGGGATTACCTGGGCCATTGGGTCAAGCAGGTGAAAAGGTACACCATAACACTGGTTTCACTGAATAAGGTTATCAAATGTATACATCTCTATATAATATCAACTCTTTGCATGCACATTATCAGCCAGGTTATTCAATTAATCTGTATATAATCAGTAATCCATCTCCCTAAATGTCTTACATCCTGGGAAGATGACATATGTTGCATTGATGAATTATTTTGGTCAAATTATGAACAGAAAAGGAAGCTATTGGTAATCCATAGCAATAAACTCTCGGAACTATCCTAATAGATCCGTCTTAAATGGAAATAAACAGCTGGTGAACTGAATGTCATGAACCCCACATCTAATAAAACAATACACCTTGTATTCTATGAGAGCAAGCCAAAGGAAATTAAAAAGAACATGAAACATTTGTAGGTTATAAGGAACATAGACATTGACTCTGTACATTATTTATTGTTACTGTTATTATTATGTGTTATTACTTTTTTTGTTTGGAAGGGCTCGTAAGTAAGCATTTCACTGTTCATCTTAATCAAATGTTTTCAGGGAACGGTGGGCAAGGGGCGTTATTAAATGAATCTTTCATTTCTTTCATTTCTTTCCCAGGGCTCTATGGGTCTTTCAGGGGGATCAGGACTTGCCGGCAAAGATGGCCTCGTGGTAAGAATATCTCAATACTGTTAACCACACGGTTATGTACATTAATTGCTAAGTAAACAACAAAGGTTAGGTAGTAGTTAACTGGCCACTTGCTTATGCTTTCAAGATGACAAACATATTGACAAATTTATACAGTATATTGACCTCTGGCCAATATACTGCAGTATTATATTGTTGTAATATTGTACATTTTATATTGTACATTTGTAATGATGGATAAGGGTGAATTTGTATAGTACAAAAGGTATTGTGTGATGTATTGTTTTATTGATGATGTAGACCGTTTTGGTGTGATGTGTTGTTTGGTTCCCGTATGGACCCCAGGAAGAGTAGCGGCTGCCTTGGCAGCAGCTAAAGGGGATCCTAATAAAATACTAAATACTATATATCAATTTAACGATTTCAGGGAGAAAAAGGAGCCAGGGGATTCTCTGGGCCAGCCGGACATCCAGGAGTACCCGTATGTACAATATAGATACTCTGGTCTCAAACCAGGAACTGACATGGCTTTAAGTTTGAAAAAATATCTCTTTCTCCCATTCTTCAACTCAGGGTTTACCTGGAAGCGATGGAAAGAACGGAGTCCCAGGACAAATCGGTCAAAAGGTTGGTTTTCAATGTGACTAAACAAAGGAAAGTTAACTTACTGATGGATGGGATTGATGTTTGACAAAATTGACCATAAGGTTGACCTGTCGTAGTCGGTCGGAACTGAACCACCAAAGGGTTACGCTGCTATTGTCTGGCAGTTCCCCAACAGTGGAAATATATTATTGCTGTTAGAACACATTGTGATCTATAAGGGGGTTAGCACCATTGTTTCCTTGTGTTCTTACTCAGCTCAGGCTTTCCTGACACATGGTTTCCATTATCTTAATGGCAGTTCATCACCATCTAGGTGGTTGTGTCTGCGTTATAACTTCTGGATTTATATCATTTTTTTCTTCCACATGTAGAACCTTCCAAAAATGTTCACAGTTGGTTTCTTCCCTTCTACACTGTGGAAAATAGAACAAGTAGTGTCTCATTGGATGTTTTTAGAATGCCAGTTGGTTGAAAATAATGGCTTGACAAGCTGGGTTACTGTACATGTAGAGCTGATACTGTACAGACACCTTATTATGGCTTTTTTAACCTTTATTTAACTAGGCAAGTCAGTTAAGAACAAATTCTTATTTTCAATGATGGCCTAGTGGGTTAACTGCCTGGTTCAGGGGATTTGTACCTTGTCAGCTCAGGGATTTGAACTTGCAACCTTTTGGTTACAAGTCTAACACTCTAACCACTAGGCTACGCTGCTGCCCGGGTTGACAAGCTGGGTCACATGTAGAGCTGATACTGTACAGACACTGTACCTTATTTAACCTCATCATGGCTTGACAAGCTGGGTCACATGTAGAGCTGACACTGTACATACACCTTATTTAACACCTAATTTGACAGACACTCTTATCCAGAGTGACTTACAGCTAAGTGCCTTGCTCAGGGGCACATCGGCAGATTTTTCCCCCAGTTGGCTTGGGGATCCAAACCGGTGACCTTTCGGTTACTGGCCCAACACTGTTAACTGCTGGGCTACCTGCCGCCTCTGCTGTTAACTTTAATCTAACAAAGATAGATTCAACAGTATCCAATTAGCAAATTCATGGTGGGTGCTGCTATCTCTTTGAACTGTACCTGTAGCCGGTTCACTGAATCATCAAGCATGATGTCTGTGTTAATGATATTCTTATGCATTATTTTCATCAATAGGGAGAGGTTGGAGCAGCTGGCATCCCTGGTCTAGACGGAGGGGAGGGCCATCCTGTAAGTCATGGACATTTCTATTCTTTCTATAACCATGGATTATAATCTACATTCTATGCACTCTAGACGGTCTACTTTCTTGTATGCTTAGGTTTCTATGAAATATGAACAATGCCAGAATGCCCTCCGCCCCCTCAAATAAAATGAGTTCCTTGACTTTAGCAGGGGATATCCAAAACAGACTCAGTCATCTGGAGCTACTTGAATCACAGCCGACATCATGGATCATGACAGTATTTCTGACAGCTAGTAAATTTGGAGTGGTTTCCCTCTAGTTCATCCCAGGATATAAACCCTATTATGACAATACTTTGGTGACTTCATGTAGTCATTTTGTAGTCATTTGGGGACAGAATAATACATCTGAAAAAGTGCATCCCCATTAGTCTTGGGAGTTCTGCAGATTTGGCCGCACAAGCCGAGTGGTGGAACTACAATGTTCTAGATGAGTCAGTTGCTCCACAGGGCTGTAAGCCATTTGGTTTGCCAGAACATCCAATGATCCAATGTCTTTATGGACTAAATAACACAATAGTTGTATCTGCCTGTAACCCCCTCAAAGCTAGTGTCTAAAAATGATTGTATTGTGAGACTTTTTTCTATATTTTTTCTATTTAGGTACTTATTTTACATGACGTGTTGATAATGGCATGGGGAAAAGGATTGGGTTATCAGCCTTACTCTTGAGACAAGTGTCATGTGATTTTGAATAACCAATGAGAGTCAAGAGTGTTGTATCCGAAAGACATTGAGTCATTGCTTTTTTTAGATTAGCTGGAAGAGCACACACTATTGGCCCTCCAAAACCACTTTCAGGCCCTATCCAAAGCCAACAGATAGATGCCAACAGATTAGAGAAGGCTGTTTGGAGGAGCTATAGGAGGACAGGCTTATTGTCATGGCTGGAATGGCATATATGGAATGGAGTAAAACATGTGGTTTCCATATGTTTGATGTGTTTGATACCGTTCCATGTATTCCATTCCAGCCATTACAATGAGCCTGTCCTCCTATAGCTCCTCCTACCAGCCTCCTCTGCAGCAGATAGATACAGTACTGCATGTTAGCATTTAACAGGATTTAAGCATTGCACATAACGAAAAACATAGCTCATGCGGTGTTCTTGCCCAAAATTGGTTAGAGGTCCTTATTTAGGTATTTAGTGTTTGGAATTGAAAGGGTTCTTTGTCGTCACATTTCTAATTAGTAGAACACTATGTAAAGAGAAGGAAACAAAGGCTGTTCTTGGACACTTCCATAGCTAGGCAACTCTTTGATGTGCAACATTTTCTATGAATTCCATTGGAAGAAAATGATATGAAACATTTGTGCCTCCAATGAGCCATAATAAGCCTCACAGTCACAACTTGTTCATGGATTAACTCCATTCATCTCCCCCATACTCCCATCAAAGATCCAAGAATACATGTAACAAACTATAGTTGACCATGATGTACTACTCTGCCTATTCCAAGAATATCTCTGCCGTTTAACACATAAATACGCTTTGGCTTATCTATATGACACATACATAGATTTTCATGGTGTCTTAACTGAAGTGGCTAATTGTCAATAGCCTCATCTGGGGAACAGCTTTTAATATATTTGCAGCATCGGAGGAGTTTTGATGAGTTATTTTCCATGTTTCCATGTTCCTTTACAATCCCCTCAAGATAAAGTCTCTGCCGTTTTCCAAACATCTGTACCCGTTTATCATGAAAAACTGACGAAAGAGGCATTTCAAGGTAGTTTTGTTGGATGTGCTCAACAATTATAAACTGTTTATTTACTCAACTAAACATTCACAAACTAACAGATTTACTATTTACGACCATTTATGTCCCCAGGAGGGTTTTAAACGCCATGCACTTTTCACATTTGTCCATTAACAACAAATATTGTCTCTCATCTACCAAACATATATCAGATTATGCTGCGAGGTGTAATGGAATATGCAGAATTTGGTTTAGGATGTGACAATCCCTGCTTGGGATTTGACATTGTTGGTTATTCTACATTTGCCGCCAACCATTTGCCGCCAACCACTACTTGGGTGACCTGCTATGTCACCCATATCCATATCCTTAACCTTCGACGTCAGTCTTTGTTTGAAGTGTGACAGAGATGTGTCTGTCGAAAGTCTTTGAAGAGGAGGAAATGTTTTCAATAGATAATATGCGTACAGTCATGAATGTAGAACATACTTGAAAAAGGATATACAGTCATCTCTGGGACTACTTAAATATGATGTATCAACTGACCTTTGGCCTGTACGCAATAGTCTCCTTTTGGTCTCATCGTTCACAGGGTTACACCACAGTGTATTTTCAGAGATATTTGGTATCACTAAATGCAGTAGTCCATATTTAGTACTTCCATAAACATGGCATATGTATTCACTACATACATGCTTCTTCTTTTAAACTCCTGATTTGTGACACTGAGTGGTCAGACAAAATGGGCAAGCTTTCATGGAAATGGAATGCATCCGTTCCACTTCATGGAACATATCCTCAAGCATTTGAAACACCTATTGCTGTTTTCAATGAGTAATATTTTTGGGACTGTGTTGCTATTCATTTAAACCAAGATATACACTGTGGCTTTAAGAGCTTTGAGGTCTGAGGCTTTGTCGGAATGAGACTCTGGAGGTGTCCCAGATACATTTTCCATGTTGAAATGTCTGATTAGTGGGAAAACTATTGTGTGCAGAGAACACTTATAGGTCAACATAAAGTTGTGTATATTCTTCTATACAAACTTTAGGAAGTACATTTTTAATTTAAATGAACCTTTATTTAACCAGGAAGGGCTCATTGAGATTAAAAGCCCTTTTACCAAATTCCGTTCGGACATTTGGAACAGTTAGCAGGATAAAGTTGAGCGAACGAAGAGAGTACCCACCACATTTATGAACAATAAAAATGCACAAATAAAAAGGTAGTAAACCCAAAATGGCTTTGTACATAAAAGTATACCAGTGACTGAGTCTACAAGTGACTAGAGAAGGCCAGCCAACCCTGGTATACAAAGTGCAGTGGTACGTAAGGGTTTTGCAGTTTGAAATAAATCTCAAAGTGCCATGGTAAAGAGTGTCAATTGATCTCAAACACTGAGCGAAAGCATTCAGATATAAAATATCCCCATAGTCTAGTAAAGGCATAAATGTAGCTGATACTAGCCTCCTTCTGGCTTCAAAAGAAAAACAGGCCTTATTCCTAAAATAAAATCCCAATTTCAGCTTCAATTTTTTTGTAAATGGTTGAATATGCAATTTAAAAGACAGGCATCATCAGTTAAAATTCCAAGATATTTATATGAGGTTACAACCTCAATCTCCTTGCCCTGACAGGTAGTAATAGGTGAAAGGTTCAGAGGTCTATTTATTGCATTAGAAAACACCATTAGTTTAGTTGGACAACAAACTTATTTGTACTATTAGGTCTATCCTTGTTAGGGGTCAACTAGTTATTCATATAAAATCAATGAACATGTTATGAAGAGATCGCCAAGGGTTAACACACACATTGTATGTTATATAGATTGGTACAACAATCTCTCTGATGAATTATAAATGCAATGAGGTTTCAAGCCGCATTCGACCTGTCCATTCATAGTGATACCCATTGCTATCTAGTACTACTGTTCTCTTCATTAGGGCGGTATTTGTGTTTGTTTTTACAACATCCTGTGAAAGCTATTAAACCCACTGTCTGATACAGCCAGCGAAGCTCAGGGGAAAGACATTTGATATGTGAATAATCCAGACCTCTCAGAAGAAAGAAAACAAGACTATCCGTGAACCATATACAGTATGTTAGCTGTGTTAGATGGGGAGGACACTTTCCTGTCTGTCTTTCATCAATATATTGAAAACAATTGTAATGCATAACACACGGGGTATTGTGATCGTGTTCTGTCATATAGAGTAAGCTACATACTCTTTTGTTTCCAGGGTATGCCTGGCGGGCCTGGAAATGAGGGCCAGAGTGGAACTAAGGTGAGCTCCTGTTATTCTCATAAACATCTGCCCTTATATCAGGACGTACCCATACTGTCTATTACATTTTCATTAAATATTGATTCAAAGTCACATCTCCTTCCCGGCAATTTTTTATAGAAAACTTTTGTGCAAGAAAGGCTATAATGTTATTGTACTTTATTTGACATTCCCTTGTTTTATGTCTAAAACAATTTAGGAACACTATACTGTTTTCAACTTTGGTTTACCTGCACTGTTATAAAGTATAGACTAAAATAAATAGGAATATAATAAAGTAAGCCTAGTCGTTAAAGTGTTGGGCCAGTAACCAAAAAAAATGCTGGTTTGAATCCCCGAGTCGACTAGGTGAAAAATCTGCCGATGTGCCCTTGAGCAAGGCACTGAACCCTAATTGCTCTTGTAAGTCACTCTGGATAAGATTTTAGCATCTGCAAAATCACAAAAATATAAGTGCAGGTGATGGATTTTGGAAAATCCACAAATGATTTTGGGATTACAAAAATTGAAGACTTCAGTCTTCAATTTCAAAAGTCCTCTGAGGACCCAGTACCCTATCCCCATAACATTAGACTTTTATAAACTATGGTTCAAGTTTTGATATTGAAATACATAAATAATCTTTAATAAAGATGTCATAAGTAACAGAGAGAAAGAGCACACATGCAAACAATCAGGGAAGTTGTTAAACTTGTTCTTAGCTAAAAATATTTCCAAATTGAACAACCACTGTATAGAAAAGTGTTATTAATTATATGATTCTATAATTACAGGGTGAAGATGGTTTACCAGGACCGAAGGGAGCCAAAGGTTCCATTGGACTATCTGTAAGTTGGCTGCCACCAATAGATACAGTTTCAATTTTTACAAATGTATTCAGAGTCACACTTACAGTAGTATAGTATATTTTACATATGCATGGAGCAAAGTTCTAAGTAATTTTCACACATACTCAATGATCCATAATAAATACAAATACAGATGTGCAGAGATACCGGGAACATCGAAACTGATGTTGTTTTCTTGTTTTTCTTATTTAGGGGGACAATGGATTGCCTGGTGAACCTGGATCATCAGGACAACCTGGACCTAAGGTACTAGTGGTTTCTGTTCTCTTCCAGAAATGTAACATCTTGTCAATGGGATTATGTCAATCATGGATTATGTCGATTTTCTTTTGCCCAATGTCCATGTGAATACTATTTGCAGAAGTAGTAAAATGCACTTTTCATGGGGGGCTGAGAACATCTCAATAACCTGTGTAAATAATGTCAATAGTATTAGTAAAGATTGCTCGAACACATACCTTAATACACCATATTAGCATTGAAATGATGTGAACCAATACAGGTACAAATGTAGGATCTTAATTTGATCACTGTTTTGTTGCTGAGAATGTTCCTGCACAGCAGGAAATGCTAACTTTGAGTGTATTTGAGTTTTAAAAAGGCTTCTAAAGTTTGTCATTTCCACCTATACATTTCAGAATTGATCTAACAAAAAATCCATCACCTCATACAAGAATGTCCATGAATTATAATTGGTTTAATAAGTATTTTCTTGCTGCAGCAAACTGGCACAAATTAAGACCCTACATCTGTAATGTGTTGGACGAATTTCAGTGTTCTGGCCATTTACTGGTACTGATACAGTGTCCTGTTGAAGATCTCAATTACTCCTGTCTCCTGCAACACCACCACTAGAGGCAGTGCTGCAACACCACCACTAGAGGCAGTGCTGCAACACCACCACTAGAGGCAGCGCTGCAACACCACCACTAGAGGCAGCGCTGCAACACCACCACTAGAGGCAGTGATGACCACACAGAGCAACTTTAAAACACTTAATGACATTGAGCAGTGTTATGAAATTCAAAATATTGCCGGCTACATTACCTCATCTGTCCTTAAAAGGGTTTATAGTTGCGCTGTGCATATCAGCCCTTGTCTATTGGTGTGTGAAATCCGTTCCTCTAGTCATGTTAGAGTGCCACTGTATAGGCCTACCGAGACATGCAACAAAACTTTGCATTATTGTAGATGCATATAGTGCTTGGGTTAACATTTTCTGCAGTGATATAATTTCTAGCGAGTATGTTGTTTAGAGCAGTGCCATGGTTATACTGGAGACGCCAAATGAAATGGTGATATAAGTTGACTACTATTGCCTTCGACAGTGGAATTTTGGGATGGAAATCAAAAGCGGTCTGGTACTCTGGTTCTCTGGTCTCGACTCTCTGTCTCCCAATCACTTTTCATTAACTGATATGTGTTTAACAAGAGCCAATGTGTATTGGTTAATGGCACAGGAGTGAAATAGTAGTTTATAGACATGACCAGGGTTTTCATATTAATGTCCGAGTTTCAAACAGCATTTATTACGGAGAGGATATTTGTTTAGAAAAAGAAAAAACACAAACTAGGGCTAGGTTTAAATCCGATCTGCACTAGATAATGTGATAGCACGCTTGACATTTAAATGGAATTTCTGATTGAGCCGACATACGCAGCACTTACCTTGAATGTGGTCTCTGCCAATGTGGAAACAATGCCTTTCAACAATGCCTTTTTTTTCACAGCAGTATATCATGATTTCAAAGCAGAATTGTATTTCTGATTTGTATTTTATGAAGTACCTCCTTCAACTAATATTTTCTTCTCAAATAAAGGGCAGCAAAGGTGAAAGTGGACTTCCAGGTCAACCAGGGGTTCCAGGACAGGAGGTCAACATTTAAAGTTTTATATCGGTTGATATTGTCTATTATGAATGTGAAGGTGATTACGTCATTTAGATCTGTTTTAAGAAGGTTGTGTGAGTCATTGATGAACCCTGACGACGTAAGCTACAGAACGTCTAAAAGAGAAAGTGTCCTTACTGTGGGTTCTTACTATGTACAGATATGTGGTTGTCTCACCCAGCTATGTTAAGACTGTAAGTCGCTGTAATAAGTGTCTGCTAAATGACTCAAATGGACATGTACAGTATAATGCTGATTGAATGAATGTTATTCCAGGGCAAGTCAGGTGACCATGGTGGAGCAGGTCAGCCAGGACACCCAGGAATGCCAGGCCTGACAGGACCTAAGGTAGTTATTAGGGAGAGGACAGTCTCCTACAAAATCACTCTTAACTGCTGTGAAAATACTATGTCTATACTGTTCAATAGGGATTAACCTATTTAGCAATTATTGGAATTATTGGAATTAGCAATTATACTCATTTTCACTAAATGTTCTGGTCAAATATGTTCTTTTGAAATTGGTATAATTATTTATTTTTCTGAGGCTTAGTGTACGATTGAGCTGGGATTAAGCATTAAGAATGTTTTCTGCAAATGTTTTCAGTGTTGCCATCCCGATCAAATTGTTTATTTAATGAGCGAGGAAAAACACTGACATTGCATTTTGATGAAGAATTAGGAGCCAGAAAGCTACTTTATAGTGAGCTGTGTTTCCAGATTTACCTCCATTAACTTCAATAAAGAATAATAATTTATACCACAGCTTCCAATAAGCCTTTCATATGATGAAATAAATACATTTCCCCAAGGACTGCAATTTACAGGTGAGGGTTAATCAAATGCCATAAAATACATCATTGATCAATAACAGTATTTTTTACAGGAACTGTTTCACGGTCATTATTTGATGCTCCACCCTAGAGACAATTATATCTAGCTTACCGTATCATAAACAGCACTTTTTAGTTTGCCTTTCGTTTAATTTCTACCACTTCAGGACAACTTGCAATCTTACAACAAAATATGTTTTCAAAAAACAGGGAAACACTACAAGAGGCTTGTAGAATGTTTAACACACTGTCCTCTGGCATATCCATAACATGTTCCGTGGAATTGATGCAGCTGAAGTTTGAACATTTGTAGCTGTAACTCTGTATTCTCCTATTGTAACAATATTAGAACAATATCATAACACGTGATTGTTGTGTCATTTCTATCTCACCAGGGACAAAGGGGAGATCCAGGTGAACGAGGAGGGGAGGTATTTGCGACATTTAATAACTCCTGATAATTCAAATCCATTAGCTGCCCTTGATTCTTTGTATGGAGCGTCTTGAACCCTTGAATGAGTAGGTGTGTCCAAACCTTTGACTGGTACTGTATATACAGGTTGCTACATTTTCCATGTACAAAAGACTGCTTCAAGTATAATCGGATGCTTGGCTCACTACCTCCTTCCAAATGTGGTTGCTTTCATTTAGCCAGAGTGGAATCATGTTGAACAACCGCTTAATTCAAAAGTCATGGAAAACAGGGACAGCTATGATCTTTGGGGGGGAAACTAGGAAGCGTATCGAGTCAAATAACAATGTCACCACAGGACTACGGTTAAGAAGTCACTTGTACCGAGTCTCTGGATGGAAATATCCTTAAACTGACTGTCATGGACGTAGCAACAACCTTCTTGTAAAATCTCAGTCAATTTTAACTCTGCTCTGAAGGACACTAATTTGATTACGGATGACCTTACATTTAATCACAAACAGAATGACTAAAAACAAAAACCATAATTGCTAGTTTAATTTTCTCTACAGGGATTGAGAGGTGAAAAAGGAGATATAGGAATTCCAGGGAATCATGTAAGTTCCCCTTCCTATGATTACATATTTTTTTTTACATCAGTGAATGAATTCTGTAATGGCTATACAAGAGCATTTTGTCCAATTGGACAGTTGATTGTCCAGTAGCCTCGGAAGCCCAGTTACATAATATTTACTGCTTGCAAGTGCTGCAGTAGACTTGTTCTATTGGGAAACTTTTCTCACCACATTATAGTGGTTCTTCAATAGCCTAAATCATTTGTAAATGGGAATATTATCCTCTTGTCACAATGTATTTATTTCATATCATAGACTAGCACTGATCTAATACATTCATGTACAGAAATTGGATTGTGAATTTGGAAGTGTCAGAACAACTCTCAAATTTACTTCTGACGATCACTTTTCCATTGGCAATATCAATTTAAACAGCATGTTTTCCCTTTATCCACATCTAGAGGATATGGAAGTTAGTTGTATTACATTATAATTAATGAACATTACTAATAATCAGCCATTATGACTTTGATTGACAGGGCTCTAATGGCTCATCGGGACAAAAAGGAGAGGTAAGTTTGTCATTGACTACTTACTGTAAGTAGCTGCAGCCCTAATAGCCAAGCATACATCCCCATCTAGAGCAGTGTGTGTGTACTTATACTATGCTCTTGTGGAAGCCAGAAAGGGACAACAGGAGACCCCGGTCAGAGGGGACTGGGAGGTCACCAAGGCCAGCCAGGACTATCTGGGCAGACAGGCCCGCCTGGGCCTCGAGGACAAAGCGGGGACGTTGGCCCTCTTGGGCCACCTGGACTAGAGGGGAGACCTGTATGTACCTCACCAGTACAATCACCAGTACACTGACCATCCTTGGTCATCAACAACTACCCAACATGTCACTTTTCAACAACAATCGTTCACTGTTCCATCAATGTCTATGCCATTTGTATTAATTGACTCGTACATTTTACATGATGCCATCAATCATGTCACATTTCCACAGGGAAGGGAGATGTCCAAGCAAATAATTCAGGAAATATGCAGAGAGGTACTTAGATGTGAGTATTGATTATGTTTGATCATTGCTGTGCTCTGTGTAGTACACCTATATCTGAGCCCTCTCCATTGTGTTTTCATCCCAGTGGAGATGCCTTCACTACTCCTCAGTAACCAGCAGCTGAGTAACTGTGACCACTGTCAGACCAGGGATGGGACTCCGGGGGTACCAGGCCCGGTTGGGCCCCAAGGATCTACAGGCTTTCCTGGGAACCCTGGTTCCAGTGGACAGCCAGGCCATCCAGGTCGACCTGGGCATCCTGGGATGCTTGGCTTGAAAGGTAATAAATACATAGGCTTACAGAGGACTCAATTAATCTGTGCAGCTTGTACAGGTAAACAGTAGAGTAGAATATAAACATAGGCCTAGCTTTTTCCTTTATTCAAATAAGATTTCAAAATGTGTTTGTACTGTCTGGAACACATTGCATTCCATTTGTACTGCCTGGAACACATTGCATTCTATGTGTTCTATCTGCAACACATTGCATTCTATTTGTTCTATCTGGAACACATTGCATTCTATTTGTTCTATCTGGAACACATTGCATTCTATTTGTACTGTCTGGAACACATTGCATTCTATTTGTATTGTCTGGAACACATTGAATTCTATTTGTACTGCCTGGAACACATTGCAAGTCTGGAACACTTGATTCTATTTGTACTGTCTGCTAAATGTCTTAAATTGTATTCTAAATGTGTTCTATCTGGAACACATTGCATTCTATTTGTACTGTCTGGAACACATTGTATTATATTTGTACTGTCTGGAACACATTGCATTCTATTTGTATTGTCTGGAACACATTGCATTCTATTTGTACTGTCCGGAACACATTGCATTCTATTTGTACTGTCTGGAACACATTGCATTCCATTTGTACTGTCTGGAACACATTGTATTCTATTTGAACTGTCTGGAACACATATTCTGTGTTGTCCGGAACACATTGCATTCTATTTGTCCTGTCCGGAACACACTGCATTCTATTTGTTCTATCTGGAACACATTGCATTCTATTTGTTCTATCTGGAACACATTGCATTTTATTTGTACTGTCTGGAACACATTGCATTCTATTTGTATTGTCTGGAACACATTGTATTCTATTTGTACTGTCCGGAACACATTGCATTCTATTTGTACTGTCTGGAATACATTGCATTCTATTTGTATTGTCTGGAACACATTGAATTCTATTTGTACTGCCTGGAACACATTGCATTCTATGTGTTCTATCTGGAACACATTGCATTCTATTTGTACTGTCTGGAACACATTGTATTCTATTTGTACTGTCTGGAACACATTGCATTCTATTTGTATTGTCTGGAACACATTGCATTCTATTTGTACTGTCCGGAACACATTGCATTCTATTTGTACTGTCTGGAACACATTGCATTCTATTTGTATTGTCTGGAACACATTGCATTCTATGTTTTCTATCTGGAACACATTTCATTCTATTTGTACTGTCCGGAACACACTGCATTCTATTTGTTCTATCTGGAACACATTGCATTCTATTTGTACTGTCTGGAACACATTGCATTCTATTTGTACTGTCTGGAACACATTGTATTCTATTTGAACTGTCTGGAACACATTGCATTCTATTTGTATTGTCCGGAACACATTGCATTCTATTTGTACTGTCCGGAACACACTGCATTCTATTTGTTCTATCTGGAACACATTGCATTCTATTTGTTCTATCTGGAACACATTGCATTTTATTTGTACTGTCTGGAACACATTGCATTCTATTTGTATTGTCTGGAACACATTGCATTCTATTTGTACTGTGGTCCTTCTGTTGGAGTTTGCATTCTATTTGTACTGTCTGTAACGCCAGGGTAGTGGGTTCATTGCCACCCATTTGTATTGTATGCAACACATGACTGTAGTCTTTGGATAAAAGTCTGCTAAATGGCATATATTATATTATTATTATATTGTACTGTCTGGAACACATTGCATTCTATTTGTACTGTCTGGGACACATTGCATTATATTTGTACTGTCTGGAACACATTGCATTCTATTTGTATTGTCTGGAACACATTGCATTCTATTTGTGTTTCCAGGAGATCCTGGATTAAAGGGTGAGAAGGGCAGTCAAGGAAGAACAGAGATTGGAGATCCGGGAACACCAGGGCCTCCAGGTAATAATAGGAATATAATACATGTTTACTATGTATGGTACGCTACTGTACATCCAACCAGATAAATGCAATATACACTGAGTATACAAGACATTATGACCACCTACTCTTTCCATGACATAGACTAAGATCCCTTATTGGTGTCACCTGTTAAATCCACTTCAATCAGTGTAGATGAAGACAAGGAGACAGGTTAAAGAAGCCTTGAGACAATTGAGAAATGGATTGTGTATGTGTGCCATTCACAGGGTGAATGGGCAAAACAAAAGATGTAAGTGCCTTTGAACGAACGAGGTATGGTAGTAGGTGCCAGGTGACACCGGTTTGTGTCAAAAAATGTAGGCAGTTCTGAGGGAAAAAGGAAGGGTGCAACTCAATATTAGGAAGGTGTTCTGTATGTTTTTTTCACTCAGTGTAGTTATGTCTATTCAGTTATTTAGTTAAGATAGAAATGGAATCAGGAGAATGTTCTTAAGATTGATGCATCTGAGTCACTGCATAGTGTCCAATCATGTCCTCAGTCCAAGCTGTTGGAGAGTACTTTCTGGGATTCATTTCAAATCTATTATGACCCTTTTCCCCTCTTCTGCAGATAAACACATTGTAAGACTTCTGGGACCTTAGCTACCCTTTTCAATCAAAAGTGATCAAATAACAGGATTAGGAATTGTTGGCAAACCAGTAAGACATGTTTTGGAACCACAAGAGAAACATCTCATTTGTAATTGTCTACTTTCCTAGGTCAAATGGGTCCCCAGGGGTACAGTAAACCAGGCCATCCAGGGAAGCCAGGACCCCCTGGCTTAAACGGGGAGGAGGGGAAGAGAGGTAACCCTGGGGTCCCGGGCCAGCCGGGGGTGTGTCATCTATCCATGTGTTACGGTGTCATGATGAGGAGCAGGGATCCTTTTAGTAAAGGACCAAACTATTGACCCAACATGGCAGCAGGCAGGCAATCAAACAGTCTGGAGTTGATGCATACACCTCAAAGAAAAACAGCAAATCTTTCCAATCTCAGGAAGATCACATTTTACAGTGTTTCCCATTAGTCACGGAAACAGGAAGTACCTCTTAACATGTATATAGCAAAGATACTCATGTGCATCCTTTCATTACCTTTATCAAGCCCAGTTTATACCTGGTTCTAACCTGGTCCTTTGTTCTGATCTTGTCCACATTTTGACTGTGCCCACATTTTTAGACAGGTGTAGACAATTATAAGATTGTGATCTGTGATCTGATTGTGATCGAATCTTCCTGACCAGCTTCTTCGGTAGTCAGTCACACGTTGGGTTTGGAAATATCTGTGTAGACGAATCTGGACAGATGGCACCATTGACTTATGTCATCAATATGTGTCTTAAAATAAATAAAGATTATTTTGAAAGAATAACTGTGAAATCATTTGCATACAGGGGTGGGCCAGGAAATCTGGTCACAATGCATGCACAGTGGACAGATAAGAGATTACAT
The DNA here is from genome assembly GCF_023373465.1 of Oncorhynchus keta. Lineage (NCBI taxonomy): Eukaryota > Metazoa > Chordata > Actinopteri > Salmoniformes > Salmonidae > Oncorhynchus > Oncorhynchus keta. The sequence continues at coordinate 16,524,429 of NC_068444.1, read as the reverse complement.
TTCTGAAAATTTGGGAACAATCACAATGTGGACAAGATCAGGACACAGGTCCCATATTAGCAGCAGGTATAAACCGGCTTTAGAGGGGAAAAAAACATATTCATTCTGTCCTTGTCACATTCTGCTTGTTATGTCATGGGCTCCATTTTGCTTTAAAGGGATAGTACAACATTTTTTCCTTTTTGTACTTGCCCAGAGTCAGATGAACTCATGGATACCATTTGTCTCTGCAGGCAGTTTGAAGGTAGTTTCTGGAGCCATTGCTATCTAGCATTAGCACAATGACTGGAAGTCTACAGGAACAGCTAGCATGAAAAAATGTTTCACTATCCCTTTAAAAGAATGATAGTAATTGCTCCTACATTTGGATGGCTTTGGTTGGTTAGATTCTGAGCCAAATAGCAATACAAAAAATCCAATGTAAAGAATTCTACATTGCTCACAGAAGTACACAGGAATAAAGGGTTGGTACTCCACTTGGACAATGCTGATGGTACATTTTCTTGCCATATACTGCCCCCTGGTGTTGGTGTTTTTCCACTATACTTTTTGATGGGTCACCCCAAAATTATACATTTTTTGCACCAGACTTTCTGATTGGTCACCCCAAAACGTTTTTGTTTTTTGCACCATACATTCTGATTGGTCACCCCAAAACGTTTTTGTTTTTTGCACCATACATTCTGATTGGTCACCCCAAAAAAGTTGTGTTTTTGCACCATTTCTATTTCATGGTCACCACCCAATTTGTTTAGCAAATTTGTTTGTATTTTTTAATGGAATGTTTAAAGACCCTGTAATGTATTATAATTTGTAATTTGACAAATAAAGTTGTTGTAAACAACATCTAAATAATTATTACATAGTTTCAGGGCAAATCTGTGAGCTTACTATCTCTATAATGGAGGCTGCTATGTTTATGAAACATTTTGATGAATTAACATATACAAGCCATAATGTAAAACCTGTGTGCATTACAGCGATGCTATTTCAGTTTATATTCCTTTTAAAACATTTTTTTTTAACAAAAACTAGTTTATGTATTGTATGAAAAATACATTAACAAGTATTTTTTTAAATTTGAGTAGAGGATAGGCCTACCTACTATAACAAATGTAAACCTGGGAAATCCTAGCTACTTTCTGCCAAACGAGTGCGGGATAAATGAAACATGTTGACATCTTGACTTAATCTGAAGTTTGCTCTGTTGCAAATGTTTTACTGTTCGTGCATATATGACATTTATGTGCCTGAGTACCTTACCTTACCGTACCTTGTCTTACCTTAGCCTATCAAGTTTAAGTATTTTTGGTTATTTATAAAACTGAACTAATTTACTGTGTATTGATGGGCTTTACCTGTGAGAGCATGGTCGTTTTTTTGCTGTGTCTAATTTTGTATGTGTAATGGTGACTTTTGTATTGACTTTTGGTATCATTAATTAAAACTTTTTTTATGACGTGAATTTTTTTGGTGTTTGTGTGTGTGTAATGCAAATAAAAAAATTAATTCCACCACTTTTTACCTTATATTATTAATTTCCTTCTGTTTCAAAATTACAGTTGGAATTTCCTTTTAAGTACAGAATTCTCACTGGTGGTAATTGGGGATGATACATGATGGTCCTAACGCTCTCACACTCTTACATCTTTGTACGATCTTCATCAACTGTCACATCACAGTTGCCAGATGACTGAATTTGTGTGTGTGCTCGCATGTGTGTGTATCTGTGTGTCTGTCTATGGCTGTCTGTCTGCAATAACAGGTGATGTACACATCCTACACTAGATGGCGCAATGGGATTACAACTCTGCAACTAAACTGTGAAATAACTTAATCATTGGGGATGCTTAGTCAATTCAATGAAAATTAAATACTTTATAGATTGCTAATAATAATAATAATTTACAATTTCTATCTCTTTTCAAAAGAAACTCAGCTTGAAAGGCATAGAACAAACAGCCAATAGATCTTAATGAGCAGCCTAGCTATAGTTAGTGAGGTCAACCAATACATCACCATGAGTAGCCTAACTATAGCGAAGCCAACCAATAGAGGCCAAGACTTTGATGGAGAAAATGTGGAGAAGGACAATTTATGCTGCTACTGTATATGTCTTGGGGATAATATTGACAGCACTGCTAAGCTGCACCTGAGCCAACCAATGACTGATAGCTTGGACACTATGATAGTACATCAGTAATATTAAAGCTGAGGTAGGCCTACTGCATGGTTACAGGTTGTTCTTACCTGTAACTATTGCTATCAATCCCTTCAAAAGTTAACATTTTAATAGTGTATACATACTGTAGGTCTGAACATAATTGGAAAAGTAATCGTGTTGCCTTTGATGTAAATGAATGTTAGGATATTTATATCATGATATACCCAATCAATACACTATTGCAAACCTGGCAAGACATCTTAGCAGCCATATCAATAGCACATACGTTCCTGTATACATACATAGGCTTACACATTCCTGGGGCTTGTGTGGTTCAGTTGATAGAGCGTAGTTGCTACAATGCCAGGGCTGTATGTTTGATTCCCACAGGGCACCAGTACATATGAAAATGTATGCACTAACCCCATTATTTAACTATGTCCAATGATGATGACCATACAGCCCCATGTGAGGATAACTCGCGCACATGTCACACCTCACCAGCCTACAGTCTGCTTATTAAGAAAAAAATGATTTGCAACTTTGTGGAGCTAAAATGAAATAATAATTAACAAAAACAATAAACTCAACATGTGACAATTTCAGTTCATAGATGGAAAAAAGCCAATTGAAATAAATGAATTAGGCCCTACTCTATTTATTACACATTACCTCCACCACTGGGGAGGCAAGCCCAGCCAATCAGAATAGGGTTTTTTTCTCCCAAAAAAGGCCTTTATTACTGACAGAAATGCTCCTCAGTTTCATCAGTTGTCCAGGTGGCTGGTCTCAGACGATCCCGCCGGCGAAGAAGCCAGATGTGGAGGTCCTGGGCTGGCGTGGTTACACGTGGTCGGTCTGTGGTTGTGAGGCCGGTAGGACGTACTGCCAAATTCTCTATGGCAGAGAAATTAACATTAAATTCACTAGCAACAGCTCTGGTGAAAATTCCTTCAGTCAGCATGCCAGTTGCACACTCCATCAAAACTTGAGATATCTGTGGCATTGTGTTATGTGACAACTGTGTACATTTTAGAGTGGCCTTTTATATTCCACAGCACAAGGTGCACCTGTGTAATGATCATGCTGTTTAATCAGCTTCTTGATATGCCACACCTGTCAGGTAGAGGGATTATCTTGGCAAATGAGATGTGCTCGCTAACAAGGATGTAAACAAACTTGGCCACAAAATTTGAGAAAAAAAAGTGTATGGAACATTTCTGGGATCTTGTATTTCATCTCACAAAACATGAGACCAACACTTTACATGTTGCATTCATATAAAAATGGTGTTCAATATAGATGGGCCTGTCCTAAAAGACCATCGACATAATATTGTAGGTGGTCAAAAATATACGTTGATTGATATATTTCTAGATTCAATGAATGTACAGATTTGATTTTGGAAACTATAATTACTCATTTGTCCAAATGTCCTCTCCTTAAACGCACTGATATGGCCAACCCTGAAGGGGTAATTAAATGGCCGTGTCGTTATTTTTTGACTTGTTAAGACAGGTTTCAGATTTCAAGTGTCTCCCCTTGCACATCTGAGTTGCCACATTCATCTTCATGTCGGTTAAGTTTTATTGTGGCCGCTAGAGTTGGATGCAACAACGTGTTCCTGGATGGGATGGACTCATTGGATAGACAACAAGCTTCAACACATTTTCCCCAAAACTTTACGCGCGGTGGCAACTAGTGGCAACGGGTCCTGTTACTGTATATAGTCTACTGATTTCCACTCAAATGGGCTTTTATGTTCCTATTCAATGAAAGCGTTGGGCATTTTCGACTTTTATGGGCGTACCTGCATGTTATTGTGTAGGTGCGATAGAAAGTAACAATTCCACATGTGATGCGCCTATTTTGAAACATGTGACAGTGGGACATTGGATTTAAGCGGAGCACTGGAAAGAACCAACAAAAACGTGTTTATTTTTGCCGAAGAGAAGGGACAGCTCCACAGCATACGTTCATGTGAGACTTACAAGAACATCATTGCAGGCAGACGTTCTCCTTAAAAGTGTTGTGACATAATAACCTTTATGTTATGCTGGATGTAAAAAAAAAAACATTCAGAAATTGTGATATTTGCATTGAAATGGAGATCATCTTTATACATTGGTAACAACTGTATACTTGTGTAACATCATCATCAAAAACATAATTGTGCAAGATGAGAGCTTTCATTTCTTTGAACCGGGCAACGTTTGGACTTTTCTGGAGCTGCTTGAGTTTTCTATACTGCGCTCATTGTGGTTTAGGCGACAACCATGCGCATTCTAGTTTTATTTACAGGAGATTGCGTAACCATGAACGGAGAGAGATTCAGAGAGAGATTCTCTCTATTTTGGGTTTACCACATCGTCCAAGGCCCTTTTCTCCAGGAAAACAAGCATCTTCAGCACCCCTGTTCATGCTTGACCTGTACAATGCCATGACTACTGAGGAGGAAGAAGGGTTGAGAACACAAGAGGTTACAGGGAAAGGATTCAGCGCGAAGGCTCATGGAAACTCGCGTAAAGGGTACCACGGCTCTCCGCAGGGACACTCTCGTGTTTCGCAACCTTACCGCGCGGCTCCTCTGACGAGCCAAAGCCCTCCACTCACTACATCTCACGACACCAACTTTCTAAACGATGCTGATATGGTTATGAGCTTTGTCAACTTAGGTAAGCGAATTGAATTGAGAAAGGTTTCAAGCTTGCTGATTTGTTCCGTGCGCTCCAACACACAAAAATGGCAAATATTGCGGTAACTGATTAACCACAGTATTTTTTAATCCTTAGAACAATGTCACATGGCTTTCTCACTACTAATATTTTAATATTCAGATTTGTTAATATATTATAGGCTTATTCTTTTTCTTATATTGTCCATATGTCCTTCCATGCTGGAAACGTACTCTTTAAACCCTGTTTTCATTTTAGATTTAAAATACCACATAGATTCATACAAATTCTAACTTAACAACATTGATTAAATTAACACGAATCTGTGTTTATTTTTATTGAATTTGATTGGATTCATTAGACGAAAATAAAAACCCTAAACATGTTAAACAAATGTTCCTCCCACAGTAGCATATGCAATGCTATTAATTTTGTTGCAGATAATTATGATATTCAGTTAGATTTCCAATACAGGCTATTCCTGTAGTATCAGGACCTCATTTCCCCTTTGTCACCTGTAGCATGAACAGTGTGGCACACTGCTCAGAAGTGTTCCCAAGTTCTCTTCAAGGTCACTGTGCTGTGCTGTTTGTCTTAATGCTGTACTTTTCATTATACTGATGTTGATGTTTCAAGTCTATTTCGATGTCAATATCAGTTTCTAGTTCAGAATTTGAGATGCCTGATATTAATGTCAGACCATATTTACAAGGTAAAACAGTGGTAAAAGCACAAACGACCCATATTTTAAAGACCTTATCCATGCTCTTTGAATAAGGTTTGATCAAACAAGCTGTTTGTATGGACATTCTTCAAATTCTCATCTGTAATGGAGATCTTGAAATATTCAACTGCAATTTCATTCTAAGTCTTGCTTCCCTTAAAATGCATGACTTTTCTCTTAAACCTTCATATTTGAATAACCTAGGACAATGGTTATTTGACAAGGGGACATCAAAAGCATTCAGCACATGTTAGATATCCAGCACATGCATTTTGAATGATTAGATTTTTATCAAAGTACTTCATAAGGCCCACATCGGAATATTTATGTTTTTTGAAATTGTCAAAACGCATTGTAGCCTAAGGAAAGGCGTTCTGGTAAATATGATTAACACTGTTTCTTCAGTAGCGCTGACCTTTATACCCGCAGTTCATACAAACTTATCAGATGACTGTCTGGCCTTGGTTAAATTGGCCTTAATTACGTCCTGTTGTTAAAGAAAGGAAAGCGATCGAATGAGTGCTGCACATTTTCGCCACTTATTCATCGTGGCAGTGGATTTGGGAAGTAAGATGTGAAAGCAGTAGCATTGTTAATTCGTCTTTGTGTCATTTTTCATTAAACATTACATCCCAAAGGAGAGTGAAATGTAATGTATATCGCATTTAAGGAATAGTACAACAGCGGCAAAAAAGGAGCTAGTGAAATGTTATACTTGTTCACATGTGCCACTATGATAAAACACAAACTACACTTACAGATGTAGGATCTTAATTAAATCGCTATTTTGTTGCTGAGAATTTTCCTGGACTGCAAGAAATACAGAGGAGCTTTGTGATTACAGAAATTCACTGAAAACCCACACTAACACAAGTTATATTAACTGTACTGCACTTTTCATGTAGCCTACTTTTGACCAGATACTGATTAAGCAACATTATGGACTAAACAGTTCAAATCCTGTTGCTTGCAGGATTATTTTTGCTGTGACAATACAGGTCAAATTATGATCCTACAATGATACAGACACATCTACCAACAACTACAGTTACAGAGAACACATTTAACAACAAAGAGGCTTATACGAGATATAGCTCTTATATGTGCTGTATAGCGGAAGCATGTAAAAGGTATTTGTGTGAACGCAGTTGGATGAATAATCCCTCACCTTGGCCAGTCCCATCTGTTTGCACTTAGAGCTGTATGGCATGTTCACTGTCAGCCTTTAATGCTCTGTGCTCTCATTCATGGGACAGTCAGTGGTAAAGTGTTCAATGAGACTATTTACGCAAGTATTACTACTACAGCTATAATGGATTTAACTACACTAATGATACTACTAACGCCTATTATAATACTACTACTATGAATGATTAGTAGGTCATTCATAGTAGTAGTATTCACAAAAATGCATATTCACTCTTGTCAAAATTAATTTTTATCAGGCAAGAGCAATTTCTAAAAAAACAATGACAGCCTACCCCAGACAACACTGGGCCAATTGTGCGCTGGCCTATGGGACTCCCAATCACAGCCGGATGTGACGCAGCTGGTTTTGAACCAGGAACTGCAGTGATGCCTCATGCACTACAGTGATGCCTCACACCACTGCGCCACTCGGGAGAGATTATGATGAGCAATTGTGCAAAATATGTATAATTTGCCTAGTTCCTCTTCCAAATTATCATCAAAGTTTATTCACTGAAACTGCTACATGTCTGGTAGCCTAAGTTGCCGACCCTTTTTAGTGAGTCAAACCACCCTCTGAATTGATCTGCAGCTATCTGACGCTTGAAATACTATATACTCAACCTCACTTCTGCTTCTGATTACTGACCAAAGCTAATCATGGAGCAATTCCAATCTATAACAGGACGGCCTGACCCCTGGCCTGTTTGTGTTAAGTAACCACAGACTTTCACTGTAGATAAACTATCAGTGAAATGGACTCACTGGCTGTATGATTTCACTTGCTGTGCCAGAACACTAACACACCTCAACATCAATGCTTTTCTGCTGCTATTTAGCAAGTGTTGGATGGTTAGCTGTCACTTTGTGTCTTCTTGACTGTATTATGGCATGCCTTTGATTGCAGACAGGGTTCAAAATGAGGTCTGCTCTTCTTTGTTTGTCAAGTGTAACTCTCAGTCATATAATATAGTACAAATGTACAATCTTAATTTGATCAATATTTTGTTGCTGATAATTTTCCTGTACCGCAGGAAATGCAGATGAGCTTCGTGATTTACATAAATTCGCTATTTCATGTAGCTTACATTTGGCCAGCTAATAGCCTAACCACTGATAAAGCAACATTATTGACTAAATGTTCAAATCATGTTGCTGCAGGAATATTTTGCTGTGACTATCAATGGAGGCTCCTCAGAGGAGGAAGGCGAGGACCATTCTACTCAGTTTTGCAATGAAGGTCTACAGTGGCCTTAACAGAACCCTCTACTGTAGCACCATGGTGTAACCGGAGGACAGCTATTTTCCTTCTTCCTTTGGGTACATTGACTTCAATATAAAACATAGGAGGCTCATGGTTCTCACCCGCTTTCATAGACTTACACAGTAATTATGACGACTTCATAATTACCTAGCAGTGCTCTTGCAGTATGAACTGACACGTTGGCCATCCAATCCAATAATCAGATCATTTATCTAGTAGCCTACTGAAAGCCTAAGATATAGCTAGCTAGCACTACGGTGCATAAAATGTGGTGAGTAGTTGACTCGAAGAGAGAGAAAGACAATAGTTGGAACAGTTTTGAATACATTCATTTCTTCAAAAATTAAGGAGAAGCAGCAGAGAGAGAGAGAGAGAGAGATTTCATGGTAATTTGTTGTTGTTATTGTTTTACCTTTCACTTACTTGGGTAATGCAGCTCATTTAGCCTGCTCAACAACCTGACTCCAACATTGAGGAATTCTAGATAGCTATTTACTGTGTGTTAGCTAGCTGGCTAAAGAGTAAATCATAGTCCACGTATGCTGAGACGTAATAGTCCGGCATCCCATTGTGACATTGCTAAGCAGCTCTGATACGCGTCCTCTGTTCATTTGAAATTATTGACAGTTGGAGAAATAGCTTGAGCTGAGAATGAGAAAAGAATGAAAGTCAAAGGTCCAATATTCTATAACACTGCTGTGAGGCTATGAAACACTGCAACTCTTCCAAGTCCAGGTAAACTTTCAGTTTTATAAATGTATTGCCACCAGGGCCCACTGGTGTAACTGCTAAACTGCTTACTTCGCAATTATATATATGGATTAGATTGTGGGTTTACTAACGCGTTAGTTCTAGTTTGTTGACTATAATGTTAATATAGTGACAACGATGTAAGCTGTGTAGCGGTTAGCGGTTATGGTATGAAGGTTTGGCTTGGAGAGTTTTTTGCCCTTGGTCACAGCTATTGTGTTGTGCACTGAAGTCCACAAGCAAAGAGTGAAGGTTGAGAGGAGGAGAAACATTTTGAAACTATTTGGACTAATGATTACACCCCAGATCAGCTAGATGCAGTCAAGAGTGTGCAAGGCAGTATTGAATGTGTCACTGTCTGTCATCTTGATTACTCCAATTTGTCTCTCGACCTGTGCACCAACGTTATAAACATTTGCATGCTAAGTTGTAACAACCTCATGATGGGAATAGGGCAAATTAGAGTATCATCCAATAATGCTGTAATAGAAATAAAACCATGCTTATTAAAACAATTTGTTCTCCCTAATCTTAAAAGGCACGACCGCCAGTGGTGACAATATTAGTTAAATGAAGATGCTACACCTGCATTTATAATTTTTGTAAATTGGAAATGTGCACATTTTCTAATGTCCTCCTATGAAACAAGTTTAAACAAATATATCAGACAAAGATTAATATGGGTTCCTTGATTCTTCATATGGGTTTCTTGTATCAAACATAGCCAATATGTTATATAGGAACTACAGGAGATCAATATTAGGTTGGTAAATGAGGTCAAAGCAGTCACTCAAATCATGTAAAAAAAAGTCTGTCTGATCTCTTTTTCTCACGTGGAGGGGCAGACGAAAGTAACTTTCAATTATTGAAATCACCCTGTTTTTCATAACTGACAGCCCATTCATCATCGGCAGAGAATGTTGTGCGGCACACAGTGGAGGGCCTGTCTGGAAACTTCTACTTGTACTCAGTTGACTGATTGAATGGACTGGAGAGTGCTTTTGTTGGGAGTCAAAATGTTTGGATTGGCTTTTGGAATGTGAAAAGTTTTGATAAATTACTTTTTTTTCAGTTAGGTAGGTTACTGCTGTCACACCACATTCTGTCGCTTTGCAACACATTTTGGATCTATTGTGTATCAGGGAGGAAGATATCGGTAATAATAATCACTGATCTGAACAAGGTTTATACATTTCCTCTCAGCATGTTATGCAGTTATGCGAGTCCTCTATTTAGTCCTCATGGACCATACTGTCTTCTTTTTCAGTGGAGAAAGACAAAGATTTCTCCCATCAGCGAAGACACTACAAGGAGTTCCGTTTTGACTTGACTCAGATCCCAGAGGGGGAGGCGGTGACTGCTGCTGAGTTTCGGATCTACAAAGATGGCAGTCCTCCTCGCTATGAGAACATTACCCTGAAGGTCACCATCCACCAGGTCATCAAGGAATATCAAAACAAGTAAGCTCCAGCTGCTCTTCATTTTAACACCCCAAATCATCCCAATTAAATATGAGGTATATCATTACCTTTTCAATTCTTCTGAAATGGTATATGAATTCAGTTATGAAACAGAAACAGAAACAGATTATATTGACTGCTACCTTTGGAATAGGGTGAACTGTATATTTATGATTCCTAAGTTCCACAATCTTTTTTTTCTAAAACAGTACTGTGCACAGTAGAGTATCCTTGACATCCAGTTTTATACCTCTTTAGACGGTCACTGTACATTTGGTCTAAATCAAACTATGTTATGAACTGAATTTGCTACTGCATGTAATTGATCATTCTATGGTTTAGAGTGGTGGATTCCTCAATCAAACGCCTATACGAAGGGAAGTGAAAGCACATTTTATTCTGTTTAACTGAGAGGAAACAGCCATCTCAAATGTCCCCTATTACTGTTTATAGGCATCCTGAATCACTGTACATAAAAGATGCAGCCATGTGAGTTTACAAACCAGTTTGCCTTGTTCTGCCTTGGCCTTTTTGCCAGTTAGAGAACCAAAATGGTTGCTGATTTGGGTTTTATATTGGATATTTTGAGAATGGAAGAACTGTCTTTATCACATGTCTGATGTAATATCTAAGTGACATGGCTGTAAATGTATGTTCAAATGAATTCATTGATAAATCCAATCAATTAAACATTCAATCAATAATTCAATCAATCAACCTACCAATCAACCAATAAATCAACCAACCAATCGTTTAATCTACCAATTAAGCAATCTTCCAATCAATCAATCTATCAATCAACCAATCATCCAATCTATCGATCAACTAATCTTCCAAACAGATCAGTCAATATTTCAGTCTTCTAATTTACCAATCAACCAACCAATCAATCAATCAATCAACCCACCAATCTTCCAATCCACCAAACAACCAATTAAACAATCTTCCAATCTACTAATCTACCAATCTACCAATCAACCGGTCAATCAATCTACCAATCTACCAATCAACCAATCTACCAGTCACGCAATCTTCCAATCGACCAATCACCCAATCTACCAATCACCCAATCTTCCAAACACCATGGTCTTAGAGTGAACCTAACATTTTATGAAATTGAACACAGCTTAAATTAGTTTTGAATCAGCTTTGAAACTGATAATGGCGCTGACGGGGATGGCTGCCGTTTTACGGGGTCCTAACCAATTGTGCTATTTTGTGTTTTTTTCCGCATTGTTTGTAACTTTTTTGTACATAATGTTGATGCTACCATCTCTTATGGCGGATCCCAAATCCTGTCATTCTTATGAAGAAAAGACGGAAATATAGGGGGCACAGATTAGGGTGCCTTGTAAGAATTTGTCAATGAGTGTGTAAGCCCCCTCTACCATCTGTTATATTAGCCAACGTGCAATCACTGGTGAATAAACAGGATGAGCTCCGTTCGAGACTATCCTACCAATGGACAATTAAAAACTGTAATATCTTAGGTTTCACCGAGTCGTGGCTGAACGATGACACAGATAATATACAGTTGACTGGGTTTTCCATGCATCGGCAGGACAGAACAGCTATGTGCGGTAAAATGACGGGCGGGGTTGTGTGTCTACCTGTCAATAACAGCTAGTGTGCAATGTCTAATATTAAGGTAGTCTCTGGGTATTGCTTGTTTGAGGTAGAGTACCTCATGATAAGCTGTAGACAACACTATCTACCAAGAGAGTTTTCATATATATTTTTCATAGCCGTCTATTTACCACCACAAACCGACGCTCGCACAAAGACTGCACTCAACAAGATGTATAAGGCCATAAGAAAACAATAAAATGCTCATCCAGAAGCAGCGCTCCTAGTGTTTCGGGACTTTAATACAGACAAACTTAAATCTGTTGTACCTCATTTCTACCAGCATGTCATATGCAACCAGAGGGAGAAAAAAACTCTAGACCACCTTTACTCCACACAAAGAGACACGTACTCCCTCAACCTCCATTTGGCAAATTCGACAATAATTACCAGTGACTCGATCAATATGGAATCGGTCAGATGCCGCAGATGCTACGCAACAGGACTGTTTTGCTTGCACAGACGGGAATATGTTCTGGGATTCATCCAATGGCATTGAGGAGTATACCACCTCAGTAATCGGTTTCATCAATAAGTGTATCGACGACATCATCCCCACAGTCACAGAACGTTCATATCCCAACCAGAAGACTTGGATAACCGGCAACATTAGCACAGAGCTAAAGGCTAGAGCTGCCGTTTTGAAGGAGCGGGAGACTAATCTGATAAGTAATCCTGCTATGCCCTGTCGTGTCTTTGGCTATGCCGGATTAAGTGATATGACATGCATTTCTATAAAAATCATTTCTCTGTAATTAATATTACTTGATTGAGCTAATCATGTAAATGTAATTAACGAGAAAGTTGAGGCACCACGAAATAATATTTATAGAGCAGTTATATTCCAAATAAATTCTTAAAGACCTAGTAATATTTTACATCAATAGCAGTCAATATCAATACCGTCAGCTTATTTCAGTCTCATATGAAAGTTGTAAATTCTTGGTTATCTTCACAAACACCCTGGCAAACAAGTTGAATCAGCAATACAAAATTGGGTTTAATTATTTATTTACTAAATACCTAACTAATCACACAGAATTACATATACACAGAATGAATCATACCTTGATTACAAATTATGTCATAAAGGAAAGCGTACCTAGCGGACAGAACAGATATGACAGCTGGTTATCCAAAGAAAAGGGGGTTGGGTTTGAGTGAAAGAGCGGAAAGACTGAAGAAAAAGGGAGAAGTGATGTCTCGGAAAAACAGTATCTTATGCATTCTAAATTACCGCCCATTTGGAAAAGGAAAATGCAATAAATATTTACTCTGAGCTGCACTTCGGTAGGCTGGTGGTAGATAGAAGGCCGTGTTGTCCAACAGAGTCCTTTGTCCTTTGAATAATGTCTCTGGTGGTAAATTGGATACATTGTAATAACGTTGTTATGTGGTAGATGGGATACTCTGTCTGTTCTTTCCTAGCCCACGTTTGTAGCTGCTGTTGCTAACTCAACAGCTAGGAGGTATCACTTCTGTAGTGAATAAGAGTTCAAAGTTCATACCATTCGCAACCAAAGCTCACACTGAGGTTGGCTTCGTTCTGTAGTTATTATCTGAACCCTTCTGACATCGGAATGTCATCCTAATGTACCCGGAACAGAAAGTTATATTGTTGTCAAGGTTTTACATAGGAAGGGAGAGGATGGCGTGTTTCATAGATTATAACCAGTGTCTCTTCACGTGGGCGGGCCACTGAGTCGGGCCTAATTCATTCATGAAAACCCAATTCTCACATTTTAGAATATAAAATCACATTTCATCCCCTCCCAAATAATTTAATATTCAAACATTTAAATTGCACACAATTCCATGTGAATCTGATAACTATAATGTGTAGACTTTCCACTGTACCGTTTATGTCATCATATCATTGATGAGAATGTCTCAGATGACAACTGAACTGACATCATATTCATTAAGTACCAATGCATATGTTCAACTGGTTGGATTACCAAAATATGGTTCATTTCCCCCCACCTTCTGATGTTTCCAGAACCTCTGTTTAACAAAGGCTATTCAAGAGTCCCTCTGTAGAGTCAAGAGAGAGGGAAGGGAGAAAGGTATTTATGGGGGGGGTCATAAACCTTACCCACATGCCAACGTCATGACAGCCCTCAGATGAACCATCAAACAGGCAAAGTGTCAATACAGGACTAAGATGGAATCCTAGTACACCGGCTCTGACGCTCATCGGATGTGGCAGGGCTTGCAAACTATTACGGACTACAAAGCGAAAAACAGCCCCGAGCTGCCCAGTGACGCGAGCCTATCAAACAGTCTAAATCCCTTTTATGGTCTGTTCGAGGCAAGCAAAACTGAAGCATGTATGAGAGCACCAGCTATTCCGGACACAGTGATCAGTGATCGTGCTCTCCGTAGCCGATGTGACCAATACCTTTAAACAGTTCAACATTCACAAGACCGCGGGGCCAGACGGATTAACAGGTCTTGTCTCAGAGCATACGCTGACCAACTGGCAAGTGTTTTCACTGACATTTTCAACTTCTCCCTGACCGGATCTGTAATACCTACATGTTTCAAGCAGACCACCATTGTCCCTGTGCCCAAGGAAGCGAAGGTAACCTGCCTAAATGACTACCTCCCTGTAGCACTCAGGACGGAAGCTATGAAGGGCTTTGAAAGGCTAGCCATGGCTCACATCAACACCATCATCCCGGAAACCCTAGACCCACTCCAAATCACATACCAACCCAATATTATTATTATAGATCCACAGATGACACAATCTCAATCGCACACAACACTGCCCTTTTCCACCTGGACAAAAGGAACACCTACAGTATGTGAGAATGCTGTTCATTGACTGCAGCTCAGCGCTCAACACCATAGTGCCCACAAAGCTCATCACTGAGCTAAGAACCCTGGTACTAAACACCTCCCTCTGCAATTGGATCCTGGACTTCCTGATGAGTCGTCTCCCGGTGGTAAGGGTAGGCAAGAACACATCTGCACATTTTCACATTTTCTTAACTCTATTTTCTTAAAATGGCATTGTTGGTTAAGGGCTTGCAAGTAAGCATTTCACAGTAACGTTTACATCTGTTGTATTCGACGCATGTGAAAAACAACATTTGATTTGATTTGATGTGAATGCATTTGAAAGTTTGGAATTTTGGGTGTGGATATCTTTAGATCATTATCTAAAGCTGAGCATCCAGGTTTGGGGACATGCTTGTGACAGTTTACTCCAAGGGAGGCTTTTAAATGGCCCTTTAAAACCTGCACGGTTCTGTGAAACACTTGTGTCAGGCAATCAGGCATAAAATAAAGGACATCCTGTTTATATAAGTACATCGCTGAAGTTTAGAGGGTATTTTTTCTTGATTAATCAGCTTGTTCCGAGTAGCTTCAAGAAGGTAATTTGTCTCCTTTGAAATATCAAATCATGACCAGCTGCTTTTCAATTTGACTCTGTAAATCATCCATCCTATAAAAATGTTTTTATATGAAGTATATCATTACCTTGTAAATTCTTGTGAAATGGAATATACTTTCAGTCATGGGCATTTAAAAGTCCCTCCACAGAAACAGATTATATTGAATACCACCTTTGGAATAAGTTCCACAATCTTTTTTTTCTAAAACAGTACTGTGCACAGTAGAGTATCCTTGACATCCAGTTTTATACCTCTTTAGACGGTCACTGTACATTTGGTCTAAATCAAACTATGTTATGAACTGAATTTGCTACTGCATGTAATTGATCATTCTATGGTTTAGAGTGGTGGATTCCTCAATCAAACGCCTATACGAAGGGAAGTGAAAGCACATTTTATTCTGTTTAACTGAGAGGAAACAGCCATCTCAAATGTCCCCTATTACTGTTTATAGGCATCCTGAATCACTGTACATAAAAGATGCAGCCATGTGAGTTTACAAACCAGTTTGCCTTGTTCTGCCCTGGGCTTTTTGCCAGTTAGAGATCCAAAATGGTTGCTGATTTGGGTTTTTAAAATGGAAAGCTTGAGAATGGAAAACATGACTTTATCATATGTGAGATGTAATACCTCAGTGATATGGATGTAAATGTATTTTCAAATGAATGGATGAATGAATAAATACATTAATTAATTAACTAATTAATTAATCAATAAATCCAATCAATCACATTTTATACTTTTTCTTCACCTTTATTTTAACAGGGTGTCATATTGAGACCAAGTCTCTTTTACAAATGAGCCCTGCACAATACAAACACACACATCAATACAAAACACAATACAAATACTAAATAACCATAAAAAACAAACAAATCAAATCAAATCAAATGTATTTATATAGCCCTTCGTACATCAGCTGATATCTCAAAGTGCTGTACAGAAACAGAAACCCAAACACAATCTTCCGTTAGAGCATCCCCCACTAATGCTGTACATTCCCTAAAGGGCACGAGGCATTCAAGCCTGAGCTTTCCTTGCAACATATTCTACATCTGTAGAGCATAACATCTATGAGCGGCTCTCCCTAAAAGGCTATGCATGGTCAATCTGACGTCTGCAGTGGCTTTACAGCGTTTACTGTGATGCAGCTTCCGCAGAAGTCAGGGCATTCATACGTATTGTGCTTTATGAAGCAGAGTTGTTGTGAAGGAAGTTGTTAACGAAGTGAGTTTGTGTTGACACAGGACCTCCCGCCCCTACCATTCTTTAATCAATCATGTCAATGCGGAGCTATACGGCGCAATACAGAGCCCTCCTCATTGTTGCAAAATTTGGGAGGAGCACGGCAATGCGTTACGGACCTCAATGGCCTCTGCATGCCTCCAGCGGCTCCACAATTGTGTCACACCGTCCATACGGAACCTCCAACCGCATTTGGAGATCAAGCATAAATTGGCCTTAAATCGGAAGCCACCCTTGGAACCTCTAGCACTATCCAATCTTGTGCTCTTAATCAGTCAATCAATCAACTCCAAGGGAGGCTTTCTCCAAGGGAGGCTTTCAAATGTCCCTTTAACACCTGCATGATACTGTGAAACACTTTTGGCAGGCAATCAGACAGAAAATAAAGGGCATGTTTACACTAGCCCATCTCTAAAGTTTAGAGGGTATTTTCCTTGATTAATCAGCTTGTTTTGAGTATCTTCAAACTTTTTATTTTTCTCCTTTGAAATATCAAATCATGACCTGATACAAACATTTAGGCAATAGATGGATATTGCAGAGCATTAAGTGGCACAAAGTAATAAGAATTGCCATGAAATGAAGCTTGTCACAAATATATTATCATTAGGAGCTTGACTATACTTTTTTTAAATCTTAACTTTGATTCCAAATGGAGGATCTAGATTAAGGTTATTTTATTGACTAGAAACATCCATTGTGGTATTTATATTATACGTCTTCCATGGAAAGAGAGTTTTAGCTGTGGTAAATGCAATCAGTAGCCTACACAGTGTGGTGAGTCATGAAACAATCCAATGAAGATGAAGCAAACAACAAAGGAGGCAATAAGGCTGGGTTGACACAGGCAGCCCAATTCTGATCTTTTACCCAATTCTGGGCAAAATATCTGATTGTTAAAATGACCAAATATGGGCTAAAGATCTTATTGTTAAAATGACCAAATATGGGCTAAAGATCTGATTGTTCAAATGACCAATTATTGGCAAAAGATCTGATTGGACTGCTTGTGTAAACACAGCTGAATGGACATGGTTTTTACGCAAACATTCTGGCCCAATCAGGTTTTTCTTTTAATTAATTAAGACCAAACATACATTTTGACTTTATGTGTATTTGGACATGAAAAATAGGTTTTAATAAGTTACTGAAACGTTAGAACAAACATACATTTGCATGTTAAGTAAATATGTCAATGTTATGTATGAATTCTACAGTTGATCTTTGCCTGGTCTAAAAATGTTCTACATTGTTCTCCTTTCAGTTGACTGTCTAGATACAGCTTGTGAACCTCATCATTGTATCTCAAACCCTGTTCTGTCTCATTCTCACCACACCAGGGGCTCACAAATATATTGGATAAAGATTTTCCATTAGCAAGTTCACCACTCAGAAAACCATCAGTTATCAGTCCTCCTGCTCTATGTGTTAACTATCAGGCGACTTGTTGCATTCCCGTTCAGTTGAAGCCATATTGGCCCAATAGGAGCTGCCTAGGGGGTTCCCATGGTAACCATTATGCCTACCTACTTCTCTTAAAGCTGTTTTGGAAGTGGGAAGCAGTGACATAGCTGAACACACAGGGGTCTACTTAAAGCAGGGCCCACATTCACTGGCCAAATATGTGTGCGGGTGATTGAAGGGGAGATATGGCCCTCTTGGGCTTTTCTGGAGGTCCTAGTCAATAAACTCTCCCATCTGAAGCCCTGGGCCCCAGTCATCACGGTCACCTTTATAGCTCACCCAGGTCTGGAGCCATCACACACCACACATTTAGCTTCTTAGGTCCTAACTGTTATTTTTCTGCTGGATAAAACTTATTCCGAGTTTCACAGTTCAGCACCTCCTTTCTCTGCTCCTCCCCCAAGAAGCACTCATAAAGATGGCTCTAAACTGCTCAACAGCTCAGACACATAGGACTTTAAATGTGTGGTAGAACAAAGACACATTTGTAACTTTATTGTTTTTTTCACTACTTGGAAATTATGGCCTTGAGTATGTGACTGGTTGATTAATATCCTGCCTGTCCATACATTGTGCAGTTGTGAAAACAGATTGTCTCTAATCTGGCCAAAGAGTCATGAGGCATGAATCGAAAGTTACAGAATGGTTACCTGGAGGAAAATGGAGAGGGCCATACTTTTTCAATTTCAGTCAAGGGGAGGGTTTAGTCTTTTTTGAATATAGTCAGAGGAGGGTTTAGTCTTTTTTAAGTCTAGACATGAGAAGGTTTAGTCTTTTTTGAAATCTAGTCAGAGTCATTTGTAATTGGTTAAAAAACATATTTTTACAATTAGTTGCTTATTAGGTTATATATCGATGTGTGCCCGATGCCACCCCTCATCTATGATTCTCTGCTGGGCGTGCAATATCAATTGCGCCTATAGGCTATTTACTGTGGTCTCAATCAGATTTTCCATATAGGCTGTAGTCTACGAAGTGCACGCTCGGAGAATCACAGAGTAAAGTTACATTTCGAAAATAGCTGCTGTGACGTGTAATTAAACTAGGCTGCATTACACACCGCAATGGATATTCCAACCCTGAGCCCCTGCCTGCTCTGCTCTTGCTGATCAAAAACGTGTTTATGTGCTGCCTGGCCAGTGGCTGTGCTGTGTAGCAGTTCAGAACAAGAGTCAAAGGCTTCTTCTGATTTTTGGGAAAGGATTAGGCCTAGTCCAAAAAACGCACTTATTGCGCATGGACTAGCCTATAGCCTATGTTCTCATCAGTTTAAGGGGAGTGTGAAGATTAGGAGGAATGAAGATCAACTTTGATAGCTTGCTACTAATATAGTTGGTTTTATAAAAAACAGTATGTTTCCTGCCCATGATGTACACTACTGTTCAGAAGTTTGGGGTCACTTAGAAATGTCCTTGTTTTTGAAAGAAAATCACATTTCTTATCCATTAAAATAACATCATATTGAACAGAAATACAGTGTAGACATTGTTAATGTTGTAAATGACTACCTTACGCTGTGTCCTACTCCCATCACAGAACAGAGCAAACTGGCTCTAACCAGAATAGAAAAAGGAGTGGGAGGCCCGGGTGCACAACTGAGCAAGAGGACAAGTACATTAGAGTGTCTAGTTTGAGAAGAAGATACCTCACAAGTCCTCAACTGGCAGCTTCATTAAATAGCACCCGCAATACACCAGTCTCACCGTCAACAGTGAAGAGGCGAATCCTGGATGCTGTGTTCTTTTGCCCATCTTAATCTTTTTTTTATTGGCCAGTCTGAGATATGGCTTTTTCTTTGCACCTCTGCCTAGGCCAGCATCCCGGAGTCACCTCTTCACTGTTGACGTTGAGACTGGTGTTTTGCGGGTACTATTTAATGAAGCTGCCAGTTGAGGACTTGTGAGGCGTCTGATTCTCAGCAAGACACTCGAATGTACTTGTCATTTTGCTCAGAGCCTCCCACTCCTCTTTCTATTCTGGTTAGAGCCAGTTTGCGGTGTTTTGGGAAGTAGTACACAGCATTGTACGACATCATCAGTTTCTTGGAAATTTCTCACATGGATTAGCCTTCATTTCTCAGAACAATATAATAGACTGACGAGTTTCAGAAGAAAGTGCTTCGTTTCTGGCCTTTTGCCTGTAAACGAACCCAAAAATGCTGATGTTCCAGATACTCAACTAGTCTAAAGGAGGCCAGTTTCATTGCTTCTTTAATAAGCACAACAGTTTTCAGCTGTGCTAACATAATTGCAAAAGGGTTTTCTAATGATAAATTAGTCTTTTAAAATGATAAACTTGGATTAGCTAACAAAACGTGTCATTGGAACACAGGAGTGATGGTTGCTGATAATGGGCCTCTATACGCCTATTGTAATGCTCCGGGTGTCGTGGGTGTGGAGTCAAATGCAGGAGACAGAGTTCAATGCTGTGTGTCTTTTAATAGCACCAACGCACCACAGGGTGCTCACAAAAGTTACGTTCCCAAACACAGGGAATCAAAAAATACAATGGAAAAAATCACAACCAGGCACTAACACGTACCTCTACAACAGAGCCGAAGGTTACATTGAAATAATCCCGCACAACAACCAGGCGGGCCGGCTGTCTAATAAAGACAAACTAATTAACATGAACAGGTGCTACCACTAAACATACAAGGAGGGGGAGGAAAAACAATCAGTGGCAGCTAATAGGCCGGTGACGACGACCGCCGAGCTCCACCCGCCCCGGGAAGGGGAAACACCCTCGGTCGGACTCGTGACACCTATGTAGATATTCCATAAAAAATCTGCCGTTTCCAGCTACAATAGTCATCTACAACATTTTTTATTTTATTTTATTTCACCTTTATTTAACCAGGTAGGCAAGTTGAGAACAAGTTCTCATTTACAATTGCGACCTGGCCAAGATAAAGCAAAGCAGTTCGACACAAACAACGACACAGTTACACATGGAGTAAAACAAACATACAGTCAATAATACAGTATAAACAAGTCTATATACGATGTGAGCAAATGAGGTGAGATAAGGGAGGTAAAGGCAAAAAAAAGGCCATGGTGGCAAAGTAAATACAAAATAGCAAGTAAAACACTGGAATGGTAGATTTGCAGTGGAAGAATGTGCAAAGTAGAAATAAAAATAATGGGGTGCAAAGGAGCAAAATAAATAAATAAATACAGTAGGGAAAGAGGTAGTTGTTTGGGCTAAATTATAGGTGGGCTATGGACAGGTGCAGTAATCTGTGAGCTGCTCTGACAGTTGGTGCTTAATGCTAGTGAGGGAGATAAGTGTTTCCAGTTTCAGAGATGTTTGTAGTTCGTTCCAGTCATTGGCAGCAGAGAACTGGAAGGAGAGGCGGCCAAAGAAAGAATTGGTTTTGGGGGTGACTAGAGACATATACCTGCTGGAGCATGTGCTGCTACAGGTGGGTGATGCTATGGTGTCCAGCGAGCTGAGATAAGGGGGGACTTTACCTAGCAGGGTCTTGTAGATGACATGGAGCCAGTGGGTTTGGCGACGAGTATGAAGCGAGGGCCAGCCAACGAGAGCGTACAGGTCGCAATGGTGGGTAGCATTAACAAAGTCTACTCTGTATTTCTTATCAATTTGATGTTATTTTAATGGACAATAAATGCTTTTCTTTCAAAAACATTTCTAAGTGACCCCAAACTTTTGAACAGTAGTGTATTTATCAGAGTAATTGACAATAAGCCAGATTGGAGTAATTTACATTGTGGTGCTTAAACTTTGAATTAGCAGCCGAGCCACAATCAATCAGAAATGGACAGCTCAGGGTGCTGAAAGTAGGCAAATTCAAGTAAGCATAATTAATTTCAACCGTCTTCATTTAAATTAGACTTTACTAACAACAAGAGGGCTTTGTGTTGACCCTATTTCTTCATATTTAATAAATAAGAAACAAACAAAATTAGGCTATATGCTGCTATATCCATAGAGTTGTTGGTAAATTCCTCCACTCATATTGTACTCTTTAAAAAGCCTACCTCTGTGCCAGTGAAGGGCTGTTAAGTTTAAACCAAGACTTGAATTGAGGGGGTATGAGAGGGTATCCCATAGGCTGACCTTTTATTAAAGAAAATGTCTAAAAGCCTACCCTTTGTTAGCTTAAGATTTTGATTCAAATAAAACTGATCCGATTATATAAAGTGATCTATAACAGCGCTTTGGTCTGTGATGCTTTATGCTAGAAACAAAGTGTAAAATACCCGGGAAAGACGTTACTCAGATGCATATTGATATCATTGTTTTGTTTAGTTGATATTCAGAGGCTGAGTTACAACCTGCTATTGCCAAAGACAAAAAAAAAAAAAAAAAAATTTGGGGAAGTAATCTAATTCTGTCAAAAGCATATCGAAACCCCCTCAAATGAATGGATGTGGCTATTTCAGCTACACCCGTTGCTGACAGGTGTATAAATTCGAGCACACAATCACGCAATCTCCATAGACAAACATTGGCAGTAGAATGGTCTTACTGAAGAGCTCATTAACTTTGACGTCAATAAGGGATCATAGCTTTCACCTGGATTCACCTGGTCACCTATGTCACAGAAAGAGCAAGTGATCTTAATGTTTTGTATATACAGTGGGGAGAACAAGTATTTGATTCACTGCTGATTTTGCATGTTTTCCTACTTACAAAGCATGTAGAGAGAGGTCTGTAATTTCAAAAATCCAGAAAATCACATTGTATGATTTTTAAGTAATTCATTTGAGGGCTTTGACATTAGTGACGGGCTTGAAACAAGTCAATAAGCCTATGTGACAGGGATGATCAGATTTGGTTATTTGGTTATTTTTCACAGATTATAGCCATCAGACTAACTATATCAAAATCAAAAATTGATAACCAAAAAAAGAGATTGAAGCGATGGTGGAGGAAATAGCAGCCAGGAAAAGGTTGCTATTGGTGAGACTTGATAACTGTGTGGTCACTGCAGAGACCAAAAAGAAAGGATGGGCGAGAGTGGCCGAGTCTGTCTCTGCCGTCGGGGGTATGGCAAGGGACAGTGACGCCGTAAAGAAGAAGTGGCCCGACATCAAGTCGGCTGCTAAGAAGAAGGGAGCTGAGAGAACATTCATGTGGACCAGCTGGAGGAGAAGGTGTCGTCCATCATAGAGATGGTGGTAGATGGACTGCGCAACCGGTAAATTAGTTAGATATGTTAGCTAGCTAACGTGTAAAGACATTATAGCCAACATAGCTAACAACGTTAACGTTAGCTAAGTTAGCCGTGTTCTTCTTTGCAAATTGATGAGATAGCACTAGCTATTTAACACTTCTAGAATATTGTAATATGTTGTTAATTACTAGCTAGCAAGATAATGCATGTTTAATTTGTATCCTTTAGCCAACTGTGTCTGTGGCGCAAGAAAACGTTCATGGTTACAAAAGTATCCATTTGTCTCAAGGGTTTAAACTGTTCTAAAGTTAAGTACATTTCCAAGAAGAAATTCTAAAGCATTATTTTCAAGAATCCCATTTCCTTTCGACTTTTTTCTTAAAAAGACATTTAGGAAAAACCTTAAGAACATTTCCTTTATTGAGGAATAGCAATTTTTCTTAACTTTATTCTTAAGTCTAACGTTAAGGGCAAATAAATGGCTGTTACGAAGAAATTTCTTCTTAAGAAGGTTTTGTGAATCCTGCCCATGGTTCTTCTTCACATTTTTGTTTCAGAATGTTTTGTGACATCAGACAAAGCCTCTTTCAACCATTTATACAGTTTGGAAACCGTATGTGGCTTGTCCAGTGTTTGCTGCACAGAGAGAATAACGTGTTGTATCTGCAAAACTTCACCTCAGCTCCATCACAGACTGGTTTTCCCAGGCTGCCTGACTCTGCTGAGACCCCTGTCACCATCTGATCCTCCTAAGATGAGGCATGACAACAAATTACCTTGGTGTATATTTATACATGATGTTATCCAAGAATATAATCAATTGTTCAATAATTGAAATGACCATCATTCCCAGATCTCAGACTGTAGCTTTAAGTTGCTGTCCTGTGGCTGCTGTAGGTCTACCCATCAATTCAAGATGGAACTTTGTATCATTCACTGATATTGTTAATATACTGCAAAATTCACCTGAGCTCTGTAGATTAGTCTTCCCTGACCCATGTCACCATCTGATCCTGCTAAGACATGATGAGCAATATTGTGTACCGTCTGTGCACTAGATGGCTGCATTCCCGGGGGATGCCTACAGGAACTGACAGAGATCATTGCGGTGCGGTCTGCATTTTTCATGCTGCAGGCGGTCAGACAAATGACTTTGGGATGAAAATATTTTTCTTGTCCCACAGATTATTTGGAAACGGTCCTCTTTCTGCTTTGTATGTGTTACGCTACCGTCCCACCTGGTGTTAGCCTATTGTATTGTATTAACTTCTTGTTGGACAGGTGGGACGCTACCGTCCCACCTGGCCAACATCTGGTGAAATTGCAGAGCGCGAAATTCAAAAATACTCAATTCAAATTTTTAACATTCTTGAAAATATATGTGTTATACATTTTAAAAAAGCTTAACTTCTTGTTAATCCAGCTGCTGTGTCAGATTTCAAAATGGCTTTATGGCAAAAGCACACCATGCGATTATCTGAGGACAGCACCCCGCATAGAAACACATGAAAATCATTTTTCAACCAAGAATGTGCGACACATAAGTCAGTAATAGCGATATAATTAATGCCTTACCTTTGAAGATCTTCTTCTGTTGGCACTCCAAGAAACATCATGTCCCAGAAACATCACAAATTGTCATTTTCTTCGATAATGTCCTTCTTTATGTCCCAAAAAATGTCAATTTATTTGGCGCGCTTGATTCAGAAATACACCGGTTTCAACTCGCCCAACATCCCTACGCAGTATCTAATAAGTTACCTGTAAACTTGGTCCAAACATTTCAAACAACGTTCCTAATCCAACCTCAGGTAGCCTAAAATGTAAATAATCAATCAAATTTAAGTTTCTAATACCGGATAAATACAACGTGAAGCGCGCTCCAGTTCACGCGCACCAAAACCGTCGAGTCCACCTGGAGTGACACATACAATGAATAGGACTACTTCTTCATTTCTCAAAAGAAAAACATCGAACAATTTCTAAAGACTGTTGACATCTAGTGGAAGCCATAGGAACTGCAACCAGGTTCCTAATAATAAGTGTATCCCATAGAAATCCATTGGAAAATCCTATGTCATCGGGGTTTCGCCTGCCAAATCAGTTCTGTTATACTCACAGACATTATTTTAACAGTTTCAGAAACTTTAGAGTGTTTTTATCCAAATATACCAATTATATGCATATCCTAGCTTCTGGGGCAGAGTAACAAGTAGTTTACTTTGGGCATGCTTTTCATCCGGATGTCAAAATACTGCCCCCTACCCAAGAGAGGTTTAAAAGCACATATTTTTCCGCATTACTCACACACTCAGAATATGGTGCTTCAACTTTAGTAGCCTACCTCTCCTAGTTGGGTGTGAGAGTTCAAGTGCATCTAGAATGTGTGGTCTCATTGAAATAAACTAAGCTGCATACATGGGCAGAGAATCACGTGGCTGTTAACTTAAATATGATTAGACAGTAGTTTACCACAGTGTCTGTAAATAAATATTGGTAATGGAACGAAGTGGAGGGTGCTCCACCAACGTGAGTTGAAGTGCAATCCAAAAATATAATCATCACTGAAAAGAAAAAGGCACAATACGCACATTGGTTAGGCTACTATGGTGAGCGAGGGTTGCGCCTTCTCTTTTTCAATAAGCATTGATTACCCATTTATTTGTCAATGCCTGCAAATGGTCCTCCTAAAAGGTAGGCTATATCCTATAGGACTCTGCAAAAAAATAGCAAGTGTCGCTGTCATCATTCTTGCTGCTTCAAGTTCAGTAGCCATACAGTACCTGAGATCAGGTGTGCTTGTGGTCTCAATGAAATAGAGTAGGCTATAGCCTATGCATGGGCAGAGAAGCACTGGGCCGTTATCTTTCCAAGAAAATATACTTCCTAATTAGTTTACTACATTGCCTAGAAATAGGCCTAAATATTGATAACCCATATTTCTTGGTCTGAAAATCTTCCCACTCCTTACAGGTAGGCCCAAAAATACTGTACATACAAGCAACTGCTGTTATATAGTTATAATAGGGACCTCATATCGCAATCTGACAGACAGCTAGAGGCTAGAGCTGACCTGGCTATGGTAGCTACTAGCTAGTGCAGCTAATTCATTCACCTCAGTCGAGAGAGGATGAAACTTTAGCAAATGTTATATGTCAGTCACACTAGCTAATAGCTCAGTACTGCGAATAAACACTAGTTAAACACTAGTTTTGTTTTATTCTGTTAAGTTAAACAGCAGTTACCTTACCAGCTACATCAGTCAACTAAAGAGTAGCCAGTTTCTGCTCTGCTTGCTTTTACAACTTGGAAAAAAAGTGTAACACACTGACAGCAGCTGCCTCTGTTCAACTCTCTGGTGTTGGTCCAACCAGCCTTCCAGTTCCTTTGCCTTTTACACAGCCTGTCCGCCCCCTCTGTGGTGTCCGGATGGTCCTAAATCCAGCCTGCTGAACACTCCAAACAGCCTAGTGGACCTCTCCGAGGCGTCCACGTCGTCCTAAAGCACACCGTTGCCGCTTTTTTGTATCATATTGCAATGATAAAACTGGGGGGGGACAGAGATGTAATTTCAGAATGTAAATGACTCCATGGGGCGGCAGGGTAGCCTAGTGGTTAGAGCGTTGGACTAGTAACCAGAAGGTTGCAAGTTCAAATCCCTGAGCTGACAAGGTACAAATCTGTTGTTCTGACCATGAACAGGCAGTTAACCACTGTTCCTAGGCTGTCATTGAAAATGAGAATTTGTTCTTAACTGACTTGCCTAGTTAAATAAAGGTAAAAGAAATTAGGCATTTATTGTGGAATTGTTAGATATTACTGTTATTACTGCACGGTCAGTACTAGAAGCACAAGCATTTCGCTACACTCGCAATAACATCTGCTAAACACATGATTGTGACCAATAAAATTGATTCGATTTTATTTGAGTTTGAAATGTAATTTCAGAATGTAGGGACGACATGACCCCCAGTCCCCAGTGAAAGTTGCGTGCCTGTATTTCAGAAGAATTTACTTCAAAGTATGGGGCTCAAAGGACACAGCAAATGGGATCAATAAATGTAACTAGCAAGATACATGTTTGTCAAAGGATGTTTTTGGCTCAGATCTGAGAGAGAAAGATGGAATAAATTGCATCCAGTAGGGATTATTCAATGGTACTTTGTTTCTAGAATAATTTCCAATATGGTGTGTCAGGGCCTCCTTAACTGTTCTTCTGCTTCCAAGTCTAAATGTCACAGAGGAAGCATGTTCTCTCTTTGTGTGGCCCCGTGCAAGTTTTAACAAAATTAACGCGGAATGACAGGAATTTCATGATTAGTTCCAGAGCTCAAAGAGGAGAGGAAGGCCCATCAATTATATCACCACTGTGCCAAATCTTTTTTATTCAATAAATCAAACTATTACACATAATAATGTATGTGCATTGCTTTGCGTGTCAAGTGATCACATGCATTCACCTGTTATTTTCTTATTGATTTTCTATGTATTTTTTCCTCAACAGGGATGCAGAGACGTTCTTGTTGGATTCCAAAAAGATCAAGGCCTCTGATGGGGGTTGGCTGGTCTTTGATATCACAGCTACCAGTAACCACTGGGTGCTGAATCCACTGCAGAACATGGGTCTGCAGCTCTCTGTTGAAACTATGGATGGTAATGGAAGCATTACTTTTCTTCAGCCTTTGTTGTTGCTGGGAAATACATATAGAAAAGCAAATGGCAGTTAAACTTTGTAGTTACCCCAAAACTGGTCTTCCAAAGTCACAACCAAGTTCTTTGCCATCTTGTAGGTAGACACAGCTGTCCATAGAGGAGAGTTTATGTCTTTATTGTCAAGGTTTGAGGTTGTGATGTTGATGTTTACCATGAAGAGATACATACTGTACCATATCATAACCTGTATGTCAGATGAGAGAAGGACAGACAGAGCTGTTTGCCTTCTGCATAGCAAATGTAGGATAAGCCCTGTGAAGAGAAAACAGAGCCCTGTGACTTGGTTGTGGTCTACAGAGAGAACAGGGGAGGAGAACTGAGCCCTGGGGAAAGGGGAAAGGGGGATACCTAGTCAGTTGCACAACTGAATACCTTTAACTGAAATGTGTCTTCCGCATTTAACCCAACACGTGTTGCTTGGCTTCATGGGCTTCCAAGTGGCACAGTGGTCTAAGGCACTCTGTCTCAGTGCAAGAGATATAACTGCAGTCCCTGGTTCAAATACAGGTTCTATCACATCTGGCTGTGATTGGGAGTCCCATGGGGTGGTGCACAATTGGCTCAGTGTAGTCTGTGTTTGGCTGGGGTAGGCTGTCATTGTAAATAAAAATTTGTTCTTAACTGACTTTCCTAATAATAAATAAAAGTTAAGGATAGATCCTCTTCATGTGTTTGTGGTGATCATCCTGAGAAGCCCATTCCTCATAGAGGTTAACAATTTTATTTGTATTTACAGATGGCATACATGTTTGTTATTAAGGCACATGAAAGCTCACATGTTCGAGAAGACATTTCTGCCAAGAACGCAAGTTGCTCTTATCCACAGCAACTTACAGTTAGTGCATTCATCTTAAGATAGCTAGGTAAGACAGCCACATATCACAGTAAAATGTAACTCATTTCAGGAAACTAGGCATATGTCGCGGGTCACTACTTCACAGGAGAGCGGTTTGAACGTAAACATTTTTATCAAAATGCGTTCTTGGCAGAAATGCCTTCTCGAACATGTGAGCTTTCATTTGCCTTAATAACAAACGTGTATGCAATCTGTAAATACAAATAAAATTGTTAAATTACGAGTCTAGTTGGTTGAGCCACAGAAATAGTGAGCAAACCTCCCACTAGCCATGATTGGCTGAGATAATGAGTGGGCTGGACTTGCCGAGAGATGAGTTGGGATTGTTCTGCCATATGAACTCAGCAAAAAAAGAAACGTCCTCTCACCTTCAACAAAATGTATTTTCAGCAAACTTAACGTGTAAATATTTGTATGAACATAACAAGATTCAACAACTGAGACATAAACTGAACAAGTTCTACAGACATGTGACTAACAGAAATGGAATAATGTGTCCCTGAACAAAGTTGGGGGGCTAAAAATCAAAAGTAACAGTCAGTATCTGGTGTGGCCACCAGCTGCATTAAGTACCTGTCACAAGAATTATGTTCTCAATGTTCATAAACCCAATTTAATTAATTACTCAGCCTGAAACCCAGAATTTGTAAGAAACTGGATTAAATGAATCAGACGGAGGCCCAGCTACAATAGTCAGAAAATGTATATACGAGAGCACGCTAGCCTGTTGTACAAAACAATTAATTTTATACTGGCTTTTCACGCACACCTTCACACAAACATACGCACACACATTCATACAAACATACGCACACACATTCACGCAAACATATGCACACACATACATCCACACAAAACAGAAGGTATCCGACGCACATACTGTCTCACTACCCAGCCGACAGAGATTAGGGAGACCTTGTCCTTGAGACTTCCCATTCTCTCCCAAATCTCTAGTCAGGTCGGCACCGAATATTGCTCAGACAGTCTGTGCTCAAGACGCTATAATAGACATATTGTTTGACTAAAACTACTACACACATCATTAATTATAACTTTATGATTCTAGTCAATTCCTACAATTATATGGTTTCTGAGTGGAGTATTCTAATCATTCCTTTAAAGCTATAAATTCCATCAACAGTACCGCAGTGCATCTCCTCCTCATGGACTGCAAAATATTTGCCAGTTCTTGCTGTGATATGTTACCCCACTCTTCCACCAAGGCACCTGCAAGTTCCCAGACATTTCTGGGGGGAACGGCCCCAGCCCTCACCCTCCGAATCAACAGGTCCCATATGTGTTCAAAGGGATTGAGTTCCGGGCTCTACGCTGGCCATGCAGAACACATTCCTGTCTTGCAGGAAATCACACACAGAACGAGCAGTATGGCTGGTGGCATTGTCATGCTGGAGGGTCATGTCAGGATGAGCTTTCAGGAAGTGTACCACATGAGGGAGGAGGATGTCTTCCCTGTAATGCACAGCATTGAGATTGCCTGCAATGACAACAAGCTCAGTCCGATGATGCTGTGACACATCGCCCCACACCACGACTGTAACGGCAGATCTTCGTCTGAACAGGAGTAAGGATCAGACCAAGATGCAGCGTGGTAAGTGTTCATGGCGATATTTTAATAAAGACAAATGAACACTCGAGCAAAAATAATAAACGATAATGTGAAATCTACAAAAAACTAAACATTACCGTGTGGCGACAAACACACATATGGAAACAAACACCCACAAACCAACAGTGAAACCCAGGCTACCTAAGTATGATTCTCAATCAGAGACAACTAACGACACCTGCCTCTGATTGAGAACCATACGAAGCCGAAACAGAAACCAAACCTAGAAAAACAAACATAGACTGCCCACCCCAACTCACGCCCTGACCATACTAAATAAAGACAAAACAAAGGAAATAAAGTTCAGAACGTGACAATGACGGACCCTCCACCTCCAAATCGATTCCGCTCCAGAGTGCAGACCTCAGTGTAATGCCTCAGTGTATCACCCCAGATGAGACAAAACCGTGGCTTGTCAGTGAAGAGCACTTTTTGCCAATCCTGTCTAGTCCAGCGACGGTGGGTTTGTGCCCATAGGAGACTTTGTTGCCGGTGATGTCTGGTGAGGAGCTGCCTTTACAACAGGCCTACAAGTCCTCAGTCCAGCCTCTCTCAGCCTACTGTGGACAGTCTGAACACTGATGGAGGGATTGTGCGTTCCTCGTGTAACTCAGGCAGTTATTGTTGCCATCCTATACCTGTCCTGCAGGTGTGATGTTCGGATGTACCGGTCCTGTGCAGATGTTGTTACATGTGGTCTGCCACTGCGAGGATGATCAGCTGTCCATCCTGTCTCCCTGTAGCGCTGTCTTAGGCGTCTCGCAGTACGGACATTACAATTTATAGCCCTGGCCACATCTGCAGTCCTCATGCCTCCTTGCAGCATGCCTAAGGCACGTTCATGCAGATGAGCAAGGACCCTGGGCATCTTTCTTTTGGTGTTTTTAAGAGTCAGTAGAAAGGCTTCATTGGTGCCCTAAATTTTAATAACTTTGAACTTAATTGCCTACCGTTTGTAAGCTGTTAGTGTCTTAACAACCGTTCCAGAGCTGCATGTTCATGAATTGCTTATGGTTAATTGAACAAGCATGGGAAACAGTGTTTAAACCCTTTTCTGTGAAGATCTGTGAAGTTATTTGGATTTTTACAAATTATCTTTGAAAGACTGAAAAGGGACGTTTCTTTTTTTGCTGAGTTTAGTGTGCTTCTGTCTATTTGAGCTGGTCAATATGTCTAAGTAATCCTGTCTAGCGTGGCTTTTTTTAAAGTGTATTGCGTATTAAAACTGCATAAGTGTGGCTCTCCACTTTCTGGAGTACTGAGTTTTGAAATCAGTGGAATATAATATGTCTCCGGATTACATCTTCAACCTAAGAGCAACCATGGCATCCGACAGGAGACGCTTCCATCCATGAATAATGTAAGATAAGACATTAAGATATTCTAGCTAGCCATATTTTCAGATATTACAAATGTCTAATTTTGACAGAAAGAGCCATCAGAATGTTCGGATCAGCCCTACTAATTGGCCAAAGCATCCGGTGTGCACTCTGAACGCGAAATGCTCTGAATTTACTAACGGACAGTCTGACAACACAGTTGCAGTCACCAATGTTCTGGATAACATTACAGCCTAATTAGCTCTGCTAGGGTGAGTAATGTTCAGTGAGCTGTTCTCTCTCACTTAAGTAGCTAACAAGTTAGCTCGGGTGCTTGACTGCTGCTGTTAGTACATTCGGAACAACCCTTAAGAGCTGGGTGGGGCTAAAACTGAAGAGGGTGTGAATGATGCTGAATGGGTGTAGACAAGAAGGTCTTTGTCCTGGTTTGCTAACTACCTCTCTCAAAGAGTGCAGTGTATAAAATCAGGTTTCCTCTATTGTAATAGCTCCTCTTTCACCCCTGCTGCCAAACTAACCCTGATTCAGATGACCATCCTACCCATGCTAGTATACGGAGATGTAATTCATAGTTTGGCAGGTAAGGGTGCTCTCGAGCAGCTGGATGTTCTTTACCATTCGGCCATCAGATTTGCCACCAATGCTGCTTGTAGGACACATCACTCTGTATACCCATCGCAAGACCCACTGGTTGATGCTTATTTATAAAACCCTCTTAGTGCTCACTCCCCCCTATCTGAGATATCTACTGCAGCCCTCATCCTCCACTTACAACACCCGTTCTGCCAGTCACATTCTGTTAAAGGTCCCCAAAGCACACACATCCCTGGGTTTCTCGTCTTTTCAGTTCACTGCAGCTAGCGACTGGAACAAGCTGCAACAAAAACTCAAACTGGACAGTTTTATCTCAATCTCTTCATTCAAATACTCAATCATGTACACTCTTACTGACAGATGTGGCTGCTTTAAGTGATGTATTGTTGTCTCTACCTTCTGGCCCTTTGTGCTGTTGTCTTTACCCAATAATGTTTTTACCCTGTTTTGTGCTGCTACCATGTTGTGCTGCTGCCATGTTGTGTTGCAACCATGTTGTTGTCATATTGTGTTGCTAACATGCTGTGCTGTTATGTGTTGCTGCCATACTATGTTGTTGTCTTAAGTCTCTCTTTATATAGTGTTGTGTTGTCTCTCTTGTCGTGTTGTGTGTTTTGTTCTATATTTTGATTTAATACATGTTTATTTTTAATTCCAGCCCCCATCCCCGCAGGAGGCCTTTTGCCTTTTGGTAGGCTGTCAATGCAAATAAGAATTTGTTCTTAACTGACTTGAATAAAGGTTAAATAAAAAATAAAAAATTCCAGCTAAACAACGTATACATTTTGTAGCGTTTTGCAAAACAAAATCAAAATATACAGTTGAAGTTGGAAGTTTACATGCACTTAGGTTGGAGTCATTAAAACTCGTTTCTCAACCTCTCCACAAATTTCTTGTTCACAAACTATAGTTTTGGCAAGTCGGTTCGGACATTTACATTGTGCATGACACAAGTAATTTTCCCAACAATTGTTTACAGACAGATTATTTCACTTATAATTCACTGTCTCAAAATTCCTGTGGGTCACTAAATTGACTGTGCCTTTAAACAGCTTGGAAAAATCCACCATAAAAAAGCCAGACTACGGTTTGCAACTGCACATGGGGACAAAGATCGTACTTTTTGGAGAAATGTCCTCTGGTCTGATGAAGCAAAAATAGAACTGTTTGGCCATAATGACCATTGTTATGTTTAGAGGAAAAAGGGAGAGGCTAGCAAGCCGAAGAACACCATCCTAACCATGAAGCAAGGGGGTGGCAGCGTCATGTTGTGGGGGGTGCTTTGCTGCAGGAGGTACTGGTGCACTTCACAAAATAGATGGCATCATGAAGTAGGAAAATGATGTGGATATATTGAAGTAACATCTCAAGACATCAGTCAGGAAGTTAAAGCTTGGTCGCAAATGTGTCTTCCAAATGGGCAATGACCCAAAGCATAATTCCAAAGTTGTGGCGAAATGGCTTAAGGACAACAAAGTCAAGGTATTGGAGTGGCCATCACAAAACCCTGACCTCAATCCTATAGAAAATATGTGGGCAGAACTGAAAAAGCATACGCCAGAAAGGAGGCCTACAATACTCAGTTACACCAGCTCTGTCAGGAGGAATGGGCCAAAATTCACCCAACTTATTGTGGGAAGCTTGTGAAATATTTGACCCAAGTTAAACTATTTAAATGCAATGCTACCAAATACAAATTGATTGTATGTAAACTTCTGACCCAATTCGAATGTGATCGAAAGAAATAAAAGCTGAAATAAATAATTCGGTCTACTATTATTCTAATATTTCACATTCTTAAAATAAAGTGGTGATACTAACTGACCTAAGACAGGGAATTTTTTACTAAGATTAAATGTGAAAAACTGAGTTCAAATGTATTTGGCTAAGGTGTATGTAAACTTCTAACTTCAACTATACATCTAAAATCTATGAATGAAACATCTGAGAACAGTAATATTTTACACACACATGAAAGTATCCATATGCAATCCTAAAAACACAAATGTGAAGGATTGGTGGATATTGCTTTTTGGAAATAAACTCTTATGTTGTGCCCCGATCATTGCATTTGATTGGATAGGAATGTAAGTATGCTTCTGTTTGCTGCTATTCACACTGCTTGTTGTTTTAAAGGACGGAGTATCAACATGAAGTCTGCTGGCATCGTTGGTAGGAATGGACCACAATCCAAACAGCCGTTCCTCGTCTCATTCTTCAAGGCCAGTGAGGTATTGCTGCGCTCTGTCAGGGCCGCTGGTGGAAAGAAAAAGAATCACAATCGTAACAAATCAGGTGGTCAACAGGAATCATCACAGGCACCGAAAAGTGGAGGTGGGCATATTAAACGATCATAATTGTTATGTCTACCCTCCAGGAAGTTATGTCTACCCTCCAGGAAGTTATGTCTACCCTCCAGGAAGTTATGTCTACTCAAGCAGCTTCTTGTTGCCAATTAGCCTTGTTTTGGCAGTTACACATGTACTATAGATCCATATAAAACACATAGCTTTTCAAAATAATAAACCTACCTGGTGAATCTTTTACCCTTTCTTCAACTTAGGATGGTCCATGGATATTAACATGTAACGCTCACCTTAAATAAATACTGTAGCTAAAGTACACAAAACATCCCCAATGACCCTCAATAAATTAGTTTAATTTAGCTGTCATTTTATAGAAGTCTATGTGCACTTGCTTCAGCTCCACAGCTGTTTAGAACTGATGTGGTTCAGTGCGTTAGGGACACCCAGTCAAGACCCTTTCAGTGGCCGCTTTACTGTAATAACTAGAAATTAGTTGGCGCTGCCATTTGCTGTTAACAGTTTGTTAACATTCCACTAATAATTTTCTAGTTTCCTATTGTCCAAAATAATAATAGTGCTCACAGGTGCTCAATAAAATAAAATAAAAGTCTAATGATGCATGAAAAACCGGTAAACTTGCAGATGAATTTAATGTTTCTTGTTTTCAGATCATAACACCAGTGAACAGAAACAAGCCTGCAAGAAGCATGAACTTTACGTCAGCTTCCGAGACTTAGGATGGCAGGTAAGAAAGATGGAATACCATTTCAACCTTACCATGTCTATTCTACACTGTCATAAGCATGTCAGAGCAGAAGGCACATAGGCTGCATTTAGACAGGCAGCCCAATTCAGCCCAATTCTTTTCTTTCTCCAATAATAGGTCTTCTGACCAATGACATCAGCTCTTTTTCTTGGCTGATTTGATTGGTCAAAAGACCAATTAGTAAAAAAAAATATCAGAATCATAACATGTGTGTTACATGTGTGTTACAAATATGTGTGTGTTTGTAAAAACACCTCTGTTAGTTTCAACACTGTTATTTAGGGTATTCAATGCAGTGCACGAGAAACAGACAGATGACTGACTAAAGGAAACACATGAAGTGTCTTCAATATTCAATGAGGAGCACGTTGCGGCTTATTTTGTCTTTTTTAATTCTATTTGAAGGACTGGATTATTGCACCTGAAGGCTATGCTGCTTTTTACTGCGATGGGGAATGTTCTTTTCCACTCAATGCACATATGAATGCGACAAATCACGCCATTGTGCAAACTCTGGTAAGTGCAAAGCCTCAAAAGTGACTTATTTGAATTCATATTGAATTTCTTTAACAATATGGTGATAATTATTCCCTCACCATATAGATTTTATGAGCTTCTCAAACTGCTGCTTTGATGCTATCTCCTTTCTATACTCAGTCCTTTCTTTCTTTCTTTCTTTCAGTCATTTTCATTTATATTTTACTCAGTCCTTTCTGTTCACTTCCACAGGTCCATCTGATGTTCCCTGACAATGTGCCAAAGCCATGCTGTGCACCGACCAAGCTGAACGCTATATCTGTGCTTTACTTTGATGACAGCTCAAATGTCATCCTCAAGAAATACAGAAACATGGTCGTCAGGTCATGTGGTTGCCATTAACGGGCAAGCAGCGTTATATTTCACATATGTGGTATTGCTGGAAAAAGTACAATATCGATTTAGATAGGTTGGAGGTGTGATGTACAGTATTATGTATATATTAGTTGTATTAACTTATTTATTTCCCCTATTTTTGTGGAAACACTCAACATTGTACAATGAATATGACTTAGAATATGAAATTAGAGTGCATGTATATTAGACATGACTTGGCACTCTCTCCTATAGGCCATATCAAACATATAAAGGTATGTTGTTATAGTTGTAGGATTTTGTTGTACATCTTAGCAAAAGGAAACTTCTCGATCCAATATGGATCTATTGGACGTATTGTTA
Organism: Oncorhynchus keta; assembly: GCF_023373465.1. Classification (NCBI taxonomy): domain Eukaryota; kingdom Metazoa; phylum Chordata; class Actinopteri; order Salmoniformes; family Salmonidae; genus Oncorhynchus; species Oncorhynchus keta. The sequence continues at coordinate 16,487,905 of NC_068444.1, read as the reverse complement.
TTGAATACGGTTCAACTAAGTATACACATTTTACCAACATGGTTCTTCGGCTGTCCCCATAGGAGAACCATTTGAAGAGACCCTTTTCTTCCCAGGTAGAACCTTTTGGGGTTCCATATAGAAGCCTTTCCACATACGGTTCTACATTGAACCCAAAATGGTGCTTCTATGGGGACGGCGGAAGAACCGTTTTGGAACCCGTTTTCTAAGAGTGTAAAGCACTGTTTTTCAAACTGTTACATTAGGTTTCATTTTCAAACCATTGTTTTAAACCATTCTAACCACTCAGAAAAGATTTACAAGATGCTGCTACAGTAAAATGAGGTCAAATCTTATGACATCGCAGTTGAAAATAGCTTGCGTAGCTACAGTATCTTACCTAGAAATAGTGTCAATTATTGCATCGACATTGTATTATGAAGCACATTATAACCTATACTAGCCTATGCAACTTGCAAAAAAATGTATTTGATTTATCCATCAGACGTGTTAAAGCAGAATCCGTATTGATGTCATTGACTGAGTAAGAGCCTGGCACAACATAAATCACATTAAAGGTATGCCGTAAAAGAGCAAAGGAAGTATTTCAAATAGGTCCCCTTGAATAACACTCTGAGTTTTTCCTCCAGGCTTGAAGTTAATCATATTTACACTGTGCACAGGCTTCAGTCTATCATGAAAATGGGTTTGGAAAAACGCGTGGTTGTTTATACGGTATCCTTAGACTTCTGGCTATAAAATATATGTATATATCATGTTTTATATCAAATAAGTTCTGCTGAAAGGTACTTCCTCTATGCCAAAGTATCCCATAGCTACATTCTGTTGAATACATATTTCCAGAGCATTCACTGAAAAAACATGAGGACTGGCCTGCTATATTCTCAGACCCTTGAAATGTCATAGTTCAATAACAGTAGGAATATATGAAAATTAGGCAAAAGTTGTGCAGTAGCTCTCTTAAAAGTACTTTATGGCCAGTATATATTTTCATATTTTACATATTCAATACGTAATGGATGAAACATCCCTAACATGCTGACTAGACCGGCCACGTTGTGTGCGCGAGTGTTGCAAAATAAATGTACACATCATGTACACGTTATTCAATCATTTCATCCAAACTGCTTGCATGTTTCAACGATCGTCTGCGTAGCCAGAACTTGGTTCCATGTCCTGCCTCTCCCATCTACTCTTTTGTTTTCATGACCATACTAACCCACATGGGTGATTGAATAATTAACAAGGAGAGATTAATCAAAGAAAACTCACAAACTGACAACAAAATTAATTGTCGGAGTAGAGGACACACAATTTTGTATGACTCAAAGGAAATTCTACAAAGATCCAGCAAAAAAATAGGACCGTTAGCATTTCAGATAAAATAGCAAGCCAATGTTTATCTCCCAGGATAAATTAGCTAGCAACAGCAAGCTAGCTAAATGTCCATGAATGTTTAATTTGTGTTTCAACTTGTCCCCAAATGAATATAGTTGGTTCACAGTTGGTTTTGGCATTTTAACCTGCGTGTCATGAACGCATATGGCGGAGATAAACTAAATCAAAATGCACACGATGGCGCACGCGGATGCATGCTTGGGACAGGTTTGGTCAAGGTGTGAGAAAATACATTGTTTGCCCAATTGTGGTTATATCACTGTTATTTTTGTATTATTATTGATGTTATATTATTATTGTCATGTTGTTATGCTTCATAGTAATTTGAGTAATATATGTTTGGGAAAAATACAGGTTACTGTGTTGTTAGTGTTGTTTACATATTATTAAATGATCTTTTTGAAAATATTGCTTCCAAATACTTTCAATGTATTATTAACTCAACCAATACATATTAAAAAATAAACAGACAATTTACATCCCTTAAAAGATGTTCAGTTTAAACATGAAAATAACCATTTTCCCCACCCCAAAAGGCTTAAAACACCAATCCCACCTTAAAGAAACTCCATTGACAAACACTCTCTTTTGTCCTCCAGCTGCAGGCCTTCAGGTTTTTCAAATCCAAGTTGTCTTCGTGTATTAGTGTTTGGAATTCTATGGATGTTTTATGCACTGTTGCCGGACTACCGTCTGAGATTTATAAATGTTTGACAAGTATGATATAAACATAGGGGTCCACCCAGGGAGCCTGTACATCTGCTGCGTAGTGACAGACTGCTAGTGTTTAGTTGTTTTGTGAGCTTCAGCAGAGCTCTCTCCTGACTCCTGACAGGGAGGATTACACCATCATATTGTTGCTGTGTGCGGTGATCTATAGTCACTAGGCACCAAAGAGGCATCCCTCCTATTTTGGAGAATATAAAATAAATGTACGGGTTAGACCATACATTGACCAAATGTTCTACTGCTACATTATTGTTTAATGCAAAGTATATGAGTAGCATCAGGGTTTGAATTACGGTGGTGTGATCATAATGGTTGTTATGCTTTTTTCGTATCTGCTAGCACTTAATCATGATTCCTGCCAAGCAGCTGTTGGTAAAGCACCGTTGTGCATGGGGTTTCCATAGAGAAGTGACCTTTTAAATCAACTAGCTAGGAAATCCACGCTATTAGAATGACAACTGCCAAGAGGTAGAATATCTAAATGGATTCAGTTTTCTCTGTGACACACAAACACTTTGTAGACAATTCAGTTCAAGACAGTTCGACTTACTTTTTTGACCACTGACATTGCGTCCTATCCTTCGAGATAAAAAGAGAAGCAATGCTATTTGCCATAGTTGCTATTCCAGCTCCCACTTGGCTCAAATGGGATGAAGAACAGATAGTTAACCATTGAGGAATTTGTCCCTAATAACCACTAACACACCAAGAGTAGGATTCAATCAAACTTCTTGTTTATGCAATATACATAAACAGTAGCGGTGCATGGGTAAAATCACTGAGGAAGCCAGGCCAGAAAAAAAACATATTACAACCTTTTTGTTGTGATATTTGCATTGTTTGCTCTATAACCAGTTATGCCTTGCCACTGTGACATATAGGCCTAAGGCCCAGACAATAAGAAGACAGTGGCAGAATAAAGTCAACTACACCTTTGTTCCGTTACAAAACCGGGGAGCAACATTTGTCCTGTGAAGTCCACAAAGCATACGAACAGTTACATCACCTACAGCATAGTCAAGCAAGTTAATGTTTACAACATTTTCCAACTACTAAATAACTGATGATTTAGAACCACGAAGAGTTACCACAATATATATTTTCCTAGACTACCGAGCTCAAATGCTTGCTCACTAGCCTGACTTCCTTTCATGGGCAATGATGAGCCAGTTAGTTAATGTTAGCCTACTACATATAGCAGCATATTGAACTACCATCCTCAGGCCATGGGCACAATATGAATTAATGGTTGGATCAGAATCGATGTTATAATCATTGGCCAGTATGGATAATTAAGTCCAAATCCCTGTCTCCATCCATGGCTAATTTCACAGTTGTGCTCACTCAGTTTAGCTCAATGTTGATTGGCTTTTATTACTTTTATGTTTTTATCAACAGAGGCCAAATGCTCTCTGGCTTCCTTTGCATTCAATTCTGCGGGCGGCAACAATGTCATACTCTTTTTGACCAGACAGCATGGGCTACATATACAGAGACAGAGAGAGGGGCACTGTTTCGCTTGCTCAGATGCTTTCTCCAGTGAGATACATTCAGTCTCTTGCGAATTGAATCAAAATTATGAAACACAGAGAGACGAAAGATACATTATTTTATATAGTTTTTTTCCCGTTCATTTTTGGGGGAAGCCTGTGTTCCCTTGGCATCCATGAATAAACGCCACTGTACATAACGTTTAAAAAAAATGTTTATAGAGTAACCTAGCAACAGGGAGCCTAGCAGTTAGAGAGGCGAGCAAGCAACCGGAGGGTTGCAAGATTGAATCCCGGGTCTGATGGGAAAAATCTGTCGTGAAGTGAGCTGGCAACCGGAGGGTTGCTGGTATCAAATCATAGATGCCATTGCATGCCGTTGTGCCCTTGAGCAAGGCACTTAAATACCAACAACAACTGCTCCACGACAACAACAACAAGCTGTAAGCATCTACCTATGAAATGAGCAGGCTTAAGTCGAATCAGAAGAAGGTTCTATCAACAGGAGCATGCGCTGTCCTAACTAAGGCAATATCTCACCATAGCAGCTCATTTATGAAATGAGAGCAGTGACCTGGGATGAATAGCTCTTGCATTCACCCCTGGTCTAACAAATCAGTCCAAGTAGGGCTTCCTGAAGTCCTTTGGTTGCCCAGGGATGTTCAGTACACTTGGAAAGGTAGATAACCAAAGGGATTAGGTTAAAGATGAATATTTATTGCCACAACTGTATTGACCTTCATCAAACACAGGACATGTATTCAGTTATACTTTTTCTTCCCTTAGTCACCCCTTTTTATAGCTTTTTTTCCCAAATGGCAGAACATTGAGTGACTATATTTCACTTAATTTAAAGCAGTGACCAGTCTGCCCAGATGTTATGTGTGCTCCCATCGTAAAGTGTTGATGTTCAATGAATAGAAGAGGCCACCTGCTAACTTAACTCTTGGCGTGGAGGATGATTTGCATTCCTGTGGCCTGTTGCCTGGCATGATTACTTCTAGCACTTACAATCCCATCTACTGTTTAATATCATGGATTCTTTCCAATCCAGCTACATTTCTCCCTCTCTATAACGTACGGGGCTAGCATGAATAAACTCGTACTCTCAGGAACTCTCAGCAAGTATAGAGGCCTCTTAGCGTAAACCCCCTGACCACATGAAAGGAGTTGCAATACTGAGGGCAGATTGATACACTGCCTCCTTCCCCTCGGGAGGGCCTCCTGCTGAATTACAGCCCACAGTGAGTCAGAGGTGCTCTGAATCCCATCACATCAACAGCCCCTTACTTCTGAGGCACACCACAAAATGGCTGCTCTGAAAACAGCAGTAAAACAACCCATGACAATCCGCTAAAGTTTGTGTAGGGTGTTTTTCTTTCTTTCTCTCTTTTTATCTTTCTCTCTCTCTTTCTTTCATTCTTTATGTCTTTCTTTGCTTGAGTGTTACTAGTTTTTGTATCTTGAACAGATGTATTTTTTATTTTAGCGAGTACTATTATGTATTTTTTTGTATTATTCTTTATTTATTCAGAGAAAACTCCTTGAGACCATGGTCTCTTTCCAAAGGGTGCCCTCATCACAACAATACTTTTATTTATTTATTTTAATTTTACCTTTATTTAACCAGGTAGGCTAGTTAAGAAAAAGTTCTCATTTGAAACTGCGTCCTGGCCAAGATAAAGCAAAGCAGTGTAAAACAGACAACAACACAGAGTTACACATGGAGTAAAAAATAAACAAACCAATGACACAAACAAGTCAATGACATAGTAGAGAAAAGAAAGTCTATATACAGTGTGTGCAAAAGGCATGAGGAGGTAGGCAATAAATGGGCTATAGGAGCGAATAATTACAATTTAGCAGATTAACACTGGAGTGATAAATGAACAGATGATGATGTGCAAGTAGAGATACTGGTGTGCAAAAGAGCAGAAAATGTCATTAAATAAAAACAGTATGGGGATGAGGTAGGTGGATTGGGTGGGCTATTTACAGATGGACTATGTACAGCTGCAGTGATCAGTTAGCTGCTCAGAAAGTTGATGTTTAAAGTTGGTGAGGGAAATAAAAGTCTCCAACTTCAGCGATTTTTGCAATTCGTTCCAGTTACTGGAAGCAGAGAACTGGAAGGAAATGCTATCAAATGAGGTGTTGCTTTGGGGATGATCAGTGAGATATACCTGCTGGAATGTGTGCTACGTGTTGTTATCGTGACCAGTGAACTGAGATAAGGCGGAGTTTCACCTAGCATAAACTTATAGATGACCTGGAGCCAGTGGGTCTGGCGACGGATATGTAGCGAGGGCCAGCCGACTAGAGCATACAGGTCGCAGAGGTGGGTGGTATAAGGTGATTTGGTAACAAAATGGATGGCACTGTGATAGACTACATCCAGTTTGCTGAGTAGAATGTTGGAAGCTATTTTGTAGATGACATCGCCGAAGTCGAGGATCGGTAGGATAATCAGTTTTACTAGGGTAAGTTTGGCGGCATGAGAGAGGAGGCTTTGTTGTGAAATAGAAAGCCGATTCTAGATATCATTTTGTATTGGAGATGTTTAATATGAGTTTGGAAGGAGAGTTTACAGTCTAGCCAGACACCTAGGTATTTATAGTTGTCCACATATTCTAGGTCGGAACCGTCCAGGGTGGTGATGCTAGTCGGGCGGGCGGGTGCGGGCAGCGAACGGTTGAAAGTTGGACAAGTTGGTCAGGATAATGTCTATGAGGGTGCCCATGTTTACCGAATTAGGGTTGTACAAGGTGGGTTCCTTGATGATTTGTGTGAGATTTGGGGCATCTAGCTTAGATTGTAGTACTGCCGGGGTGTTTAGCATATCCCAGTTTAGGTCACCTAACAGAAGGAACTCTGAAGCTAGATGGGGGGCGATCAATTCACAAATGGTGTCCAGGGCACAGCTGGGAGCGGAGGGGGGTCAATACCAGGCGGCAACAGTGAGAGACTTATTTCTGGAGATGTTCATTTTTAAAATTAGAAGTTCAAACTGTTTGGGTATAGACCTGGAAAGTATGACAAAACTTTGCAGGTTCTCTCTCTGCACGGCAAGGACATCAGGGTTGGTGGAGTGTACTAAAGCAGTAAGTAAAACAAACTTAGGGAGGGGGTTTCTGATGTTGACATGCATGAAACCAAGGTTTTTTCGATCACAGAAGCCAACAAATGAAGGTGCCTGGGGACACGCAGGGCCTGGGTTTACCTTCACATCACCCGAGGAACAAAGGAGGAGTAGGATGAGGGTACGGCTAAAGGCTATCAAAACTGGTCGCCTAGAGCGTTGGGGACAAAGAATAAAAGGAGCAGATTTCTGGGCGTGGTAGAAGAGATATTCAGGGCATAATATGCAGACAGGGGTATGGTGGGGTGCGGGTACAGCGGGGGTAAGCCCAGGCACTGAGTGATGATAAGAGAGGTTGTATCTCTGGATAAGCTGGTTATAATGGGTGAGGTCACCGCATGTGTGGGAGGTGGGACAAAGGAGGTATCAGAGGTATAATAAGTGGAACTAGGGGCTCCATTGTAAACTAAAACAATGATAACTAACCTAAACAACAGTATACAAGGCATATTGACGTATGAGAGAGACATACAGCGAGGCATAAAGTAATCACAGGTGTTGATTTGGAGAGCTAGCTAAGACAACAACAGGTAAAATGGCGATGAATGGGCAGGGGGTCGGTTAACTGCACACAGAGCCTGAGTTTGCGGCTGGGGCCGGCAGATTAAGAAATAAAGAAATAAAGAAATAATAATGAATAAATATATATATACAGTATATACAGTATAAACAGAATGGAGTACTGTGATTAATGGACAGTCCAGTGGGCATCAGCTATGTAGCTAAGTGATCATAGGGTCCAGGGGTAGCAATAGATGGAACAGGGAGGCCGCGGAGTAGTCGTTACCACGCTAGCACGAGGGCGACGCAGCGTTTAAAGTTAATAGCCTGGGGCTAGTAGAAGTGTCTGCTCCGACGGAGGCCAATTGAAGGCACAGCGGATGGAGTATTCGTCGGCAGACTTGTCGTGGTGGTGCGGCGGGGCGCCGTGTCGACTAAGGATCCAAGCCAGGTGGCAAAAGAGGTATTGTAGTTGTAGTAATTTAGTTTTCTATACGGTAGATACGCCTGGCTCACGGCTAACTGGTGCTAGCTTCGGGGCAGAGGCTTTAGCCACTATAGCCACTCGGTAGCAGCGGTGATCCGGTGCCAAGGTCCAGAGGTTATGGCAAGGATTCGGTGGAGTAGTGTGTTCTAGCCGTGTTTGGTTGGAGTCCGGGTGAACAACTCAGTCGACCGGGAGGTGGGTCTCAGGGATAACTTCAGTACTGGGTAACACGATGGGTGCTAGCTAGCTGTGAAGATCAGGAGAATGGTCCAGGGATTACGGCAGGTGTCAGGCATTGTATATATATATATACAGTGGGGCAAAAAAAGTATTTAGTCAGCCACCAATTGTGCATGTTCTCCCACTTAAAAAGATGAGAGAGGCCTGTACTTTTCATCATAGGTACACTTCACCTATGACAGACAAAATGAGGGGGGAAAAATCCAGAAAATCACATTGTAGGATTTTTAATACATTTATTTGCAAATTATGGTGGAAAATAAGTATTTGGTCAATAACAAAACTTTATCTCAATACTTTGTTAAATACCATTTGTTGGTAATGACAAAGGTCAAATGTTTTCTGTAAGTCTTCACAAGGTTTTCACACACTGTTGCTAGTATTTTGGCCCATTCCTCCATGCAGATCTCCTCTAGAGCAGTGATGTTTTGGGGCTGGTGCTGGGCAACACAGACTTTCAACTCCCTCCAAATATGTTCTATGGGGTTGAGATCTGGAGACTGGCTAGGCCACTCCAGGACCTTGAGATGCTTCTTACGAAGCCACTTCTTCGTTGCCCGGGCGGTGTGTTTGGGATCATTGTCATGCTGAAAGACCCAGCCACGTTTCATCTTCAAAGCCCTTGCTGATGAAAGGAGGTTTTCACTCAAAATCTCACGATACATGGCCCCATTCATTCTTTCCTTTACACGGATCAGTCGTCCTGGTCCCTTTGCAGAAAAACAGCCCCAAAGCATGATGTTTCCACCCCCATGCTTCACAGTAGGTATGGTGTTCTTTGGATGCAACTCAGCATTCTTTGTCCTCCAAACACGACGAGTTGAGTTTTTACCAAAAAGTTATATTTTGGTTTGATCTGACCTTATGACATTCTCCCAATCTTCTTCTGGATCATCCAAATGCTCTCTAGCAAACTTCAGACGGGCCTGGACATGTACTGGCTTAAGCAGGGGGACACGTCTGGCACTGCAGGATTTGAGTCCCTGGCGGCGTAGTGTGTTACTGATGGTAGGCTTTGTTACTTTGGTCCCAGCTCTCTGCAGGTCATTCACTAGGTCCCCCCGTGTGGTTCTGGGATTTTTGCTCACCGCTCTTGAGATCATTTTGACCCCACGGGGCCTTGCACAGCCCCAGATCGAGGGAGATTATCAGTGGTCTTGTATGTCTTCCATTTCCTAATAATTGCTCCCATAGTTGATTTCTTCAAACCAAGCTGCTTACCTATTGCAGATTCAGTCTTCCCAGCCTGGTGCAGGTCTACAATTTTGTTTCTGGTGTCCTTTGACAGCTCTTTGGTCTTGGCCATAGTGGAGTTTGGAGTGTGACTGTTTGAGGTTGTGGACAGGTGTCTTTTATACTGATAACAAGTTCAAACAGGTGCCATTAATACAGGTAACGAGTGGAGGACAGAGGAACCTCTTAAAGAAGGGGTCTGTGAGAGCCAGGTCTGTGAGAGCCAGAAATCTTGCTTGTTTGTAGGTGACCAAATACTTATTTTCCACCATAATTTGCAGATAAATTCATTAAAAATCCTACAATGTGATTTTCTGGATTTTTTTTCTCATTTTGTCTGTCATTGAAGTGTACCTATGATGAAAATTACAGGCCTCTCTCATCGAATTGTTTTACTTTTGCCCAACTGTATAAATATTTCTATATATATTTTTAAAAAAGGGTCTGGTACCTGTGCAGAAGGTAAAGGCAGTTTGCAGTGGCTAACAATGACTAAATAGCTAATGGTTAGCTTCCGATGGCTGTGGTTCTTGCTAAAAGTCTAAAAATGACAAATGATAGCGGTTCCGTATCACATTGGGTGAAGTAGGTTACTGGAAGGTATAATTGAACTAAAATGGAGAAGAGATAGAAAATAAAATTGAACTATATACAAAAAAAGATGAAAAAATACAAAAGTACACGAGGGGATGAACAAAACACATCTGCACTGCTACACCACCTTGGAAAAAAAATACAAAAACCAATACGATTAAAAATATAACAGGAATCAACAGGACACACAAAATGTATGAAAAACAGTCACAGTCCTCAGCTACTAGGTCCTCAATTAACACCCTAAGCTGTCCGAGCGACACCAGAACATCTAACTGTAATGACTTGTGGAAATTGTTCCAGTGGTGAGGAAACTGAAACTGAAAGGGGATTTGCCTCATTTGGTGGAGACTCGAGGAACCTCAAGAGTTTTTCATAAAGGATACAGTGATGAGTATTAAAGCTCTCACCTGTGATAAAGTGAAGGGTGCTATGGAAGATGGCATCCAAAGGTTTAACAGTAGTGGTTGCTGCATTCTGGTAAATTGTGTCACCATAATCAAGAACTGCCAGGAAAGTGAACTATACGATCTACTTCCTGCAGTTTAGGGAGAGGCTAGATCAATTTCTAGAAATGAAGCCACTTAAATCTTAGCTTTTTAACTAACTCATTAGTATGTTTTTTAAATCCTTGCCAAACCAGAAGCTCAGATATTTATAGAGACGGGAACCCGATCGATGGGAGAACCATTCCATTAATAAATATTTAGTCCATCTGAAACATTTTCTTGAGAATTGGAGAACAACATATATGTAGTCGTGGCCACATTATGTGCACATTATTAATAAACCAGGGATTTCTGTAAGGTAACAAGGTCAGATTGCAGCTCTATCAATGCCTGGTCTACTGTTGCGGCAATGGCATACATAACAGTATATATTCTTAATTAAATTCCTTACTTTAGATTTGTGTCTATTGTGTGTATTGTTGTGAAATTGTTAGATATTACTTGTTAGATTTTACTGCACTGTTGGAACTAGAAACAAGCATTTAACTACACACGCAATAACATCTGCTAAACATGTGTATGTGACCAAACAAATTTGCTTTGAATATGGATGACTATTACAAGTTTTAACAGAGAGACCAATATACTTATATAAATATTAAAGAGAACAGGTCCCAATACCAACCCCTGTGGTACACCTTTTGTAATATCCAGGAACCTAGACTTAGGTTCCGAAAACCAGTCAGTATCTGGTGTGACCACCATTTACATCGTGCAGCGCAACATATCTAATTAATTGTGGCCTGTGGAATGTCGTCCCACTCCTCTTCAATGGCTGTGTGAAGTTGCTGGAAATTGGTGGGTACTGGAACATGTCGTACACGTCAATCCAGAGCACCGTAGAACGTTTATCCAGAGCATTCCAAACATGCTCAATGACTGAAATGTCTGGTGAGTATGCAGGCCATGGAAGAACTAGGACATTTTCAGCTTCCAGGAATTCTGTACAGATCCTTGAGACATGGGGCCATGCATTATCATGATGAAACATAAAGTGATGGCGGCAGATGAATGGAACGACAGTGGGCCTCAGGATCTCATCACAGCATCAAATTACAATTGAAAAAATGCAATTGTGTTCATTGTCTGTAGCTTATGCCTGTCCATACCATAACCCCACCACCACCATGGGGCACTCTGTTCACAATGTTGACATCAGCAAACCACTCGCCCAAAAGAAACCATACACGTGGTCTGCGGTTGTGAGACCGGGTGGACGTACAGCCAAATTCTATAAAACAAAGTTGGAGGCGGCTTATGGTATAGAAATGAACATTTAATTCTCTGGCAACAGCTCTGGTGGACATTCCTGCAGTCAGCATGCCAAATGCACTCTCCCTCAAAACTTAAGACATCTGTGGCATCGTGTTGTGTGACATAACTGTGCAATTTAGAGTGTGCTTTTATTGTCCCCAGCACAAGGTGCACCTGTGTAATGATCATGATGTTTCATCAGATTCTTGATATGCCACACCTGCCAGGTGGATGGATTATTTTAGCAGATGAGAAATGCTCACGAACAGGGCTGTAAACACATTTGAGAGAAATAAGCTTTTTGTGCTTATAGAACATTTCTGGGATCTTTTATTTCAGCTCATGAAACATGTGACCAACACTTTACATGTTGCATTTATATTTTTGGTTAGTATATTTTTGTTTAGTGTATATTAAAGTATCTTCAAAAGGGGCCTGCCCAGATGCACATCCCTGACCTAGATTCTCCTCATTTAGCATGCCTTTTTTGAAACAGCTGAGCCCATGGATAGCAGAATATATTTCAGTTTAATATTATAAATGATTTGTAATCTTATTCGTGATTTTGAAGATGTCAATCAGCTCCTTTATATTTAATATCTTGTTAGCCACTGCACAGGAGCAACCCTGCACTGCACACTGAGTTCTGATGAAGTGTCAGTTTTGTGTTTCAGTGCTCTCAGCAGGGTTAAGTGTTGATCTAACGATGCCTCACTCCCGGATAAGCTAAACACCTCCTTCACCCACTTCGAGGAAAACAACATCAAGTCGCGGACGCGGGCCCCCTCCGCTCATGAGGACAGTGTGCTCTTGTTCTCTGTGGCTGACGTGAGTAAGTTATTTAAGCGTGTTAACCCTCGCAGGGCTACCATCCCAGATGGCATTCCAAGCCGATTCCTCAGAGCATGTGCAGACCAGCTGGCTGGAGTGTTTACGGATATATTCAATCTCTCCATATCCCAGTTTGTTATCCCCCACACTTCCTTCAAAATATTCACCATTATTCCTGGACCCAAAATAGCAAAGGTAACTGAACTAAATGACTATCGCCCCATAGCACTCACTCCTGTAATCTTGAAGTGCTTTGAGAGGCTAGTTAAGGACCATATCACCTCTACCTTACCCGACAACTTAGACCACCAACAGATCCACAAATGACACAATCGTCATTGCAAGGCACACTGCCCATCTCACAGAATGCTATTCCTTGACTTTAACACCATAGTGCTCTCAAAGCTCATCACTAAGCTCAAGGCCCTGGCTCAGTGGTGAAGGTAGGCAACAACACCTCCGCCACACTGATCCTCAACATGGGGGCCCCACAGGGGTGCGTGCTCCTCTCCCTCCTGTACTTCCTGTTCACCCATGACTGTGTAGCAACGCACGTCTCCAACTCAATCATCAAGTGACCATAGAGAGCCTTTATTTTCTATGGTGGAGTAGGTCAGGGTGTGACTGGGGGGTTAGTCTAGTTTATATTTTCTATGTGGGGTTCTAGGTTGTTTTTTCCATGTTGGGGTTTTTATATGATTCCCAATTAGAGGCAGCTGGCAATCGTTGTCTCTAATTGGGGATCATACTTAAGTAGCATTTTTTCCACCTGTGGGTTATGGGATATTGTTTATGTTTTGAGTTAGTGTTGTAGTCACGGTTTGTTGTTTGTTAGTTTATTGTTTATTGTTTTGTCTTTGCTAAAGTTTAATTATGTTATGTTGAACTCAACGTGTGCTGCGCCTTGGTCCGACATTCATTATTACGAACATCGTGACAGACAGGGCTGACATCCCCGTTATTTCCAAGAGGAAGCGACGCAGGTACAGAGGACAAAGAGCCAGATGCCTGGGAAAGTGCCGTTACCGTCAATACTACTCGCCAACGTGCAATCATTGGACAATAAACTAGACGAGGTACGATCACGAATATCCTACCAACGGGACATCAAAAATAGTAATATCCTATGTCTTACGGAATCGTGGCTGAATGACGACATGGATATTCAGCTAGCGGGATACACGCTGCACCAGCAAGATAGAACAGCACATACCGGTAAAACGGGGGGCACTGTGCATATTTGTAAACAACAGCTGGTGCACGAAATCTAAGGAAGTCTCTAGATTTTGCTCGCCTGAAGTAGAGTATATTGTGATAAATTGCCTAGAGTTTTCAGCTATATTCAGCTATATAATGTGCAACCAGAGGGAAAACAATTCTAGATCACCTGTACTCCACACACAGAGACGCGTACAAACTCTCCCTCGCCCTCCATTTGGTAAATTCGATCACAACTCTATCCTCCTAATTCCTGCTTACATCAAAAATTAAAGCAGGAAGCACCAGTGACTCGGTCTATAAAAAAGTGGTCAGATGAAGCAGATGCTAAACTACAGGACTGTTTTGCTATCACAGACTGGAACATGTTCCGGGATTCTTCCGATGGCATTGAGGAGTACACCATATCAGTCACTGGCTTTATCAAAAAGTGCATCTAGGATGTCGTCCCGACAGTGACTGTACGTACCAACCAGAACCAATGGATTACAGGCAACACTCACACTGAGCTAAAGGGTAGAGCTGCTGCTTTCAAGGTGCGGGATTCTAACCCAGAAGCTTACAAGAAATCCTGCTACGCCCTCCGACGAACCATCAAACAGGCAAAGCGTCAACACAGGGCTAAGATTGAATAATACTACACCGGCTCTGACGCTCGTCTTATGTGGCAGGGCTTGCAAACTAATACAGACTACAAAGGGAAGCACAGCCGCGAGCTGCCCAGTGACACAAGCCTATCAGACGAGCTAAATCACTTCTATGCTCGCTTCAAGGCAAGCAACACTGAGGCATGTATGAGAGCATCAGCTGTTCCGGACGACTGTGTGATCACGCTCTCCGTAGCCGACGTGAGGAATACCTTTAAACAGGATGACATACACAAGGCTGGGGTGCCAGATGGATTACCAGGACGTGTGCTCTGGGCATGTGCTGACCAACTGGCCAACTGACTTCACTGACATTTTCAACACGTCCCTGATTGAGTCTGTAATACCAACATGTTTCAAGCAGACCACCATAGTCCCTGTGCCCAAGAACACGAAGGCAACCTGTCAAAATGACTACAGACAAGTAGCACTCACGTCCATAGCCATGAAGTGCTTTGAAAGGCTGGTAATGGCTCACATCAACACCATTATCCCAGAAACCCTAGACCCACTCCAATTTGCATACCGCCCAAACAGATCCACAGATGATCCAATCTCTATTGCACTCCACACTGCCCTTTCCCAACTGGACAAGAGGAACACTTATGTGAGAATGCCATTCATTGACTACAGCTCAGCGTTTAACACCATAATACCCTCAAAGCTCATCACTAAGTTAAGGATCCTGGGACTAAACACCTCCCTCTGCTACTGGATCCTGGACTTCCTGACGGGCCGCCCCCAGGTGGTGAGGGTAGGTAGCAAAACATCTGCCACACTGATGTGGTGCCAGAATAACAACCTATCCCTCAACGTAACCAAGACTAATGAGATGATTGTGGACTACAGGAAAAGGAGGACTGAGCACGGCCCCATTCTCATCGACAGGGCTGTAGTGGAGCAGGTTGAGAGCTTCAAGTTCCTTGGGGTCCACATCACCAACAAACTAGAATGGTCCAAACACACCAAGACAGTCGTGAAGAGGGCACAACAAAGCCTATTCCCCCTCAGGAAACTAAAATGATTTGGCATGGGTCCTGAGATCCTCAAAAGGTTATTCAGCTGCGACATCGAGAGCATCCTGACTGGTTGCATCACTGCCTGGTACAGCAATTGCTCGGCCTCCGACCGCAAGGCACTACAGAGGGTAGTGCGTACCGCCCAGTACATCACTGGGGCAAAGCTGCCTGCCATCCAGGACCTCTACACCAGGCAGTGTCAGAGGAAGGCCCTAAAAATTGTCGAAGACCCCAGCCTCCCCAGTCATACATAGACTGTTCTCTCTACTACCGCATGGCAAGCAGTACCGGAGTGCCAAGTCTAGGACAAAACGGCTTCTTAACAGTTTTTACCCCCAAGCCTGAACAGGTAATCAAATGGATACCCGGACTATTTGCATTGTGTGCTCCCCCCAACCCCACCAACCCCTCTTTTTACGCTGCTGCTACTCTCTGTTTATCATATATACTACCTCAATCAGCCTGACTAACCGGTGTCTGTACGTAGCCTCGCTACTTTTATAGCCTCGCTACTCTATATAGCCTTTCTTTTTACTGTTTTATTTCTTTACCTACCTATTGTTCACCTAATACTTTTTTGCACTATTGGTTAGAGCCTGTAAGCATTTCACTGAACACCTGTTGTATTCAGCGCACGTGACAAATAAACTTTGATTTGATTCAACCTCAGGAGGCTAAAGAAATTCAGCTTGGCCCCTAAAACCATCACAAACTTCTACAGATGCACCATTGAGAGCATCCTGTTGGGTTGTATCAACCCCTGGTACGACAATTGCACAGTCCGCAAACACAGGGCTCTCCAGATGGTGGTGAGGTCAGCCCGGTATCACAGGAAGTCCAAGAAGATCATCAAGGACCTCAGCCACTCGAAACAGGCCCTGGTCACCCTGCTATCATCTAGAAAAAGAAGACAGTACAAGTGCATCAAAGCTGGGAGGAGAGACTGATAGAAACGGTTTATTCCCAGGCCATTAGACTGTTGTCGTGTCTTTGGCATCATTAAAACTGAAGACTTATTTTATCAAATAACTCTCTGTAATTATTATTACGCGATTAAACAAATTAATCGTGTAACTGTAATTAACTAGGAAGTCGGGGCACGAAGGAAAATATTCAGATTACAAAGTTATAATTTTCCTAATGTAACTTCAGGTATTTTAATATCTGATCAATTAGTCTTCTAATTAATGAATTATTCTTTACCTCACGTCAGTCTCATTCCAAACGTCGTAAATTGTTGGTTATCTGCATGAACCCAGTCTTCACTATGAGTCATCCATACATCAATTGTCTTAAATCATTTATTTACTAACTAAGTAATTCACAGAAATGCATAAACAAACAGTAGATAGTTACAAGGAAATGATAGTGGAGTTTCCCTAGTTTTATAAACAGGTATCGCGGTTTGGTGGACAAAAAGGGAAGTGGGGGTCAACTGAGATGAGACACTACAAAGTTGATCATTATAACAATTGAAATGCTAATCCTTTGCACATGAACGCTCACTCATTCGGGAATAATTGCAGTCAATATATATTTACGCTCAGTGTGTCGTCGGGATCTTTGTTGAAAAGTTTGTTTCTGTTGGAGAGTTTGTCCGCCCTCTCTCTCTGCCGTGGTTAGAATGGATAGTTCAGAGTAACATTCATTCATATTGTTATAGAATAGATGTTTCGGCGGTTGTCGGTTCAATGATCCCGAATTCCTAGCTGCAGACTAGTATTTAGCATCAAAGATTTGTTGTTATTCTGTCGGTATCAATAGTCTAAGAGTTTAACCACGTGGTATGGTTTTCAACAAGAGAAATGCATGGTCTGCAACCTTAGCCCTCTTGTGGTTATCGAGGTAAGCTGGTCTGGTCTCAACCCTTAGCCCTCCCCTAATTGAGGTAAGCTCGGTCTGAAGTGGGGAAAACCCAGGTGGGGGTTTTATTCAGAACATAGAAAGGGGCGGTCCCATGACGCCGGGTCCTGCCTGTGCTGGGGGCGGTCCTCTGATTTAGTTAAACTCCAAAGGGAATTGGAGTTTCCTTCATTAAACAGTCTAAAATCACATTACATAATTTCACAAATAGTTTCATCTTTACTCATTAATTTCATACAACAATTAGATGTAAGCCTCATAACTGAGAATCTTGTAAAAACAGGGTTATGGTAATGCTGCTGTGTTGACTCTCATGAGTTTCACAAAATTGTACCAAATGGACCAGTTCGTAGCTGGATTCTTCACCGATCTTTTATCCATTCTCCAGAACATAAATATTGTTCGGTTCTCCAGTTCTGTGAGGCGGAATAAATTCCTCTGTTCTCTCTATGAAACTCACTCTCTCTCTATACTGTCTGGCCATGAGGAAGATTCTCCTCCAGGAATTTATGACCTCTTTGACCACAGCAGCCTGAGTGTAGGAGAGAGAGAGAGGGGGATGGTGCAGAGGTCGGAGGATGGTGCTCGCTGTGTCCAAAGAGGGCAACGTCATGAGACTGTTAACCTCTCTAGGGTATTTGGGACGCTAGCGTCCCATCTGGCCAACATCCAGTGAGATTGCAGAGCGCCAAATTCAAATACAGAAATGCTCATTATAAAAATTCAGAAAACAAAACATATTTTGCATATGTTTAAAGATTAACTTCTTGTCAATCCTACCACGGTGTCAGATTTTATAAAATGCTTTTCGGTGAAAGCATACCTAGCCCAGAACATACCTAGCCAAGAACATAGCCCAGTTGACAAATTATTACAAACAGTAACCAGCCAAGCAGAAGCGTTACAAAACTCAGAAATAGAGATCAAATTAATCCCTTACCTTTGATCTTCATATGGTGGCACTCAGAAGACATTCATTTACTCAATAAATGTTCCTTTTGTTCGATAAAGTATCTTTGATCGTGCGTTTTCTTCAGTAATCCACAGGCTCAACCGCAGTTAAAACAGGCAGACAAAAAAATCCAAATTGTATCCGTAAAGTTCACCGAAAACATGCCAAACAATTATTATATTCAATCCTCAGGTTGTTTTTATCCTAAATGATCTATAATATTTCAACCGGACAATAACGCCATCAATATAAAAGGTAAACAAGAAATGCACTCTCTCGGGATTGAGCATGAAAAAGCTCTGTGACACGTCAGGGTCCACTCATTCAGACTGGTCTTACTCCCTCTTATCAGAATACAAGCCTGAAACAATTTCTAAAGACTGTTGACATCTAGTGGAAAGCATAGGAACTGCAAAATGAGTCCTGAGTCAACGGATACTCTAATGGCAATGAATAGAAAACTACCAAACATAAATTTCCTGAATGGATTTTTCTCAGGTTTTCGCCTGCCAAATCAGTTATGTTATACTCACAGACACTATTTTAACAGTTTTGGAAACTTTAGAGTGTTTTCCATCCAAATATACCAGTTAAATGCATATCATTTTTTCTGGGCCCGAGTAGCGGGCGGTTTAATTTGCGCATGCATTTCATCCAAAATTCAGAATGCTGCCCCCTACCAAAGAGAGCTTAAACAGATGCTGGCCTTCTAGGCAGAGTTCCTCTGTCCAGTGTCTGTGTTCTTTCACCCATCTTAATCTTTTCTTTTTATTGGCCAGTCTGAGATATAGCTTTTTCTTTTTAACTCTGCATAGGCCAGCATCCCGGAGTCACCTCGTCACTGTTGACGTTGAGACTGGTGTTTTTGGGTACTATTTAATGAAGCTGCCAATTGAGGACTTGTGAGGCGTCTGTTTCTCAAACTAAACCCTCTAATGTACTTGTCCTCTTGCTCAGTTGTGCACCGGGGCCTTCCACTCCTCTTTCTATTTTGGTTAGGGCCAGTTTGCACTGTTGTGTGAAAGGAGTAGTACACAGCATTGTACGAGATCTTCAGTTTCTTAGCAATTTCTCACATGGATTAGCCTTAATTTCTCAGAACAAGAATAGACAGACGACTTTCAGAAGAAAGTCTGTGTTTCTGGCCATTATGAGCCTGTAATCGTACCCAAAAATGCTGATGCTTGAGATAATCAACTAGTCTAAAGAAGGACAGTTTTATTGCTTCTTTAATCAGTACAACAGTTTTCAGATGTGCTACCATAATTGCAAAAGGGTTTTCTAATGAAAAATTAGCCATTTAAAATGATTAACTTGGATTAGCTAACACAACATGCCATTGGAACACAGGAACAACGGTTGCTGATAATGGGCCTCTCTACGCCTATATCACCACTTTATTTTAAGAATGCGAAATGTCAGAATAATAGTAGAGAGAATGATTTATTTCAGCTTTTCTTTCTTTCATCACATTCCCAGTGGGTCAGAAGTTTACATACACTCAATTAGTATTTGGTAGCATTGCCTTTAAATGATTTAACTTGGGTCAAACGTTTCGGGTAGCCTTCCACAAGCTTCCCACAATAAGTTGGGTGAATTTTGGCCCATTCCTCCTGACAGAGCTGGTGTAACTGAGTCAGGTTTGTAGGCCTCCTTGCTCATACACGCTTTTTCAGTTCTGCCCACAAATTTTCTACATGATTGATGTCAGTGCTTTGTGATGGCCACTCCAATACCGTGACTTTGTTGTCCTTAAGCCATTTTGCCACAACTTTGGAAGTATGCTTGGGGTTTTTCATTTGGAAGACCCATTTGCGACCAAGCTTTAACTTCCTGACTGATGTCTTGAAATGTTGCTTCAATATATCCACATCATTTTCCTACCTCATGATGCCATCTATTTTGTGAAGTGCACCAGTCCCTCCTGCAGCAAAGCACCCCCACAACATGATGTTGCCACCTCCGTTCTTTGGATTGGTGTTCTTTGGCTTGGTTGTCTCCCCCTTTTTCCTCCAAACATAACGATGGTCATTATGGCAAAACAGTTGTTGTTTTATCAGACGAGAGGACATTTCTCCAAAAAGTACGATCTTTGTCCCCCATTGTGCAGTTGTAAACCGTAGTCTGGCTTATTTAATGGTGGTTTTGGAGCAGTGGCTTCTTCCTTGCTGAGCGGCCTTTCAGGTTAGGTCGATATAGGACTCGTTTTACTGTGGAAATAGATACTTTTGTACCTGTTTCCTCCAGTATCTTCACAAGGTCCTTTGCTGTTGTCCTGGGATTGATTTGCACTTTTCACACCAAAGAACGTTCACCTCTAAAAGACAGAAAGCGTCTCCTTCCTGAGCGGTATGACGGCTGCGTGGTCCCATGGTGTTTATACTTGTGTACTATTGTTTTTACAGATGAACGTGGTACCTTCAGGCATTTGGAAATTGCTCCCAATGATGAACCAGACATTTTTTCTGAGGGTTTGGCTGATTTCTTTTGATATTCCCATGATGTCAAGGAAAGAGGCACTGAGTTTGAAGGTAGTTCTTGGAATACAGCCACAGGTACACCTCCGATTGACTCAAATGATGTCAATTAGCCTATCAGAAGCTTCTAAAGCCATGACATCATTTTCTGAAATTTTCCAAGCTGTTTAAAGGCACAGTCAACTTAGTGTATGTAAACTTCTGACCCACTGGAATTGTGATACAGTGAATTATAAGTGAAATAATCTGTCTGTAAACAATGCTTGGAAAAATTACTTGTGTCATACACAAAGTAGATGTCCTTACCGACTTGCCAAAACTATAGTTTGTTAACAAGAAATTTGTGGAGTGGTTGAAAAAAACGACTCCAACCTAAGTGTATATAAACTTACGACTTCAACTGTAGCCTCGTTATTGTTATTGCTTTGTTATTTTTTTTACATTAGTTTATTTAGCCAGTATGAAATTTCATACTCTGAATTGTTGGTAAAGGGCTTGTAAGTAAGAATTTCACGGTAAGGTGTTGTATTCGGTGCAAGTGACAAATTACATTTTATTTTGATTGTGTTTTGAGGGGCGAGTGCAAATTAAATGGCTAGGTTGCTAACTGCCTGTATTTACAGTGCCTTGCGAAAGTATTCGGCCCCCTTGAACTTTGCGACCTTTGGCCACATTTCAGGCTTCAAACATAAAGATATAAAACTGTATTTTTTTGTGAAGAATCAACAACAAGTGGGACACAATCATGAAGTGGAACAACATTTATTGGATATTTCAAACTTTTTTAACAAATCCAAAACCGAAAATTTGGGCGTGCAAAATTATTCAGCACCCTTAAGTTAATACTTTGTAGCGCCACCTTTTGCTGCGATTACAGCTGTAAGTCGCTTGGGGTATGTCTCTATCAGTTTTGCACATCGAGAGACTGAAATTTTATCCCATTCCTCCCTGCAAAACAGCTCGAGCTCAGTGAGGTTGGATGGAGAGCATTTGTGAACAGCAGTTTTCAGTTCTTTCCACAGATTCTCAATTGGATTCAGGTCTGGACTTTGACTTGGCCATTCTAACACCTGGATGTGTTTATTTTTTAACCATTCCATTGTAGATTTTGCTTTATGTTTTGGAGCATTGTCTTGTTGGAAGACAAATCTCCGTCCCAGTCTCAGGTCTTTTGCAGACTCCATCAGGTTTTCTTCCAGAATGGTCCTGTATTTGGCTCCATCCATCTTCCCATCAATTTTAACCATCTTCCCTGTCCCTGCTGAAGAAAAGCAGGCCCAAACCATGATGCTGCCACCATCATGTTTGACAGTGGGGATGGTGTGTTCAGGGTGATGAGCTGTGTTGCTTTTACGCCAAACATAACGTTTTGCATTGTTGCCAAAAAGTTCAATTTTGGTTTCATCTGATCAGAGCACCTTCTTCCACATGTTTGGTGTGTCTCCCAGGTGGCTTGTGGCAAACTTTAAACGACACTTTTTATGGATATCTTTAAGAAATGGCTTTCTTCTTGCCACTCTTCCATAAAGGCCAGATTTGTGCAATATACGACTGATTGTTGTCCTATGGACAGAGTCTCCCACCTCAGCTGTAGATCTCTGCAGTTCATCCAGAGTGATCATGGGCCTCAAATTATATTGTGCAATTACATTTGACATTTTACTCATTTAGCAGACGCTCTTATCCATTACAGGAGCAATTAGAGTTAAGTGCCTTGCTTGAGGGCACATCAACAGATTTTTCACCTAGTCAGCTTGGGGATTCAAACCAGCAACCTTTCGGTTACCGGATCAACCTCTTAACCTCAGGGCTGGCTGGCGTTCTAATGCTATTGTAATTGTAAAATTATTAAAATGTCTCAGTTACCATTTACCTTTTTATGAAATTCTGCACAGCAGCTAGGTTTCGGTCCAATTGGCGACAGATTTTCATGTGAATATTCTAGAATCCGCATAAAGAAAATATGTGCCTTTAACCACCAGGGGTGTTAACACCAAATGGACATATGTTGGGGATAAAAATCAGCACGTGATGACATAATCCACACAAAATGTACTTTTTCGCTTACATTTTCATGTACCGAATAAAAATCTAAAGTTCAATGTGTGTCCATCGCATTTTCAACCCAATGGACAGTTATGTCACAAAAATTGTTTCATTAAATAGCAAATGTGTCTACTCTGGTCTTGGCACATGTGCTCTAGCCAACAGCTTGCAGATGAGTTTATCATGGACAAGAGCAAAAATATTTGTCAAGCATTTGTCAAACATCATGTCACCAGAATAAGACCCTCGATATTGTTTGGAAAGGAACATCAAGATCACCGTGCACTTTCACAACTCTGTGAAGTTCATCATAACTTATTTCATCTGTAGCCTAGTAAACTGCATGGTTTCCCGAGTTGTAGTGAGAGGACCACACCATATCATTTATTACGTTTATTTCCATCTGATGGTTATTATATCAAGATTTTAGCTGTACTGGAGGACATCTGCAAGATGGTGCTGGCTGGCAGGCTTAAATGAAACAATGCATGTCAAATCACTTGCACTAAACTGTCCTTTTTCTTTGCTGCCACAATTTACTATAAGGTGTAAAAATGACCAAACTAAATTTGTGACTAGTACTTAGGTATTTTTCTGTTTCTAAACAAATTAAAGACTATATAGCCTCAAAACATGGTTAAAACTATAATTGTGATATCATGGATGGTCAGTCCTTGCATCAATAGCTCTGTCTATTAATTTAAATGGTTACATTTCTCCAGCCCCATTCCTTAGCTTTATACCGAAACAGGGTCTGGGAGAGCACTTTGTTATTGTTTCTACTGCTGATAACCGCTTTAAGTACAGATTTTCAGTACCATACATTCCTCTGCAAATTGTACATAGCCTAACTATAAAACATGGGCGAGCATCCACACTGGAGGAAAGTTTACCATTCTACAGTAGGTCAACATCTGTCAATCAACTGATGGCCCAAATCAGCTCAGGGAAACAGAAACAGTAGCCTATTAATGGTTTTCACACCTTTCAATTTGTGACAATGGCTAGGCAAAATGTGGCCTATTGGAATTTAATCAAATAACAAGATGCCTATTGCAACCATGGATGTCACTAGATTAACGCCAGCTGATGTAATATAATAATAATATATGCCATTTAGCAGACGCTTTTATCCAATGCGACTTACAGTCATGTGTGCATACATTCTACGTATGGGTGGTCCCGGGAATCGAACCCACTACCCTGGCGTTACAAGCGCCATGCTCTACCAACTGAGCTACAGAAGGACCACGTCTCCTTAAGACATCAATATGTGCTAAATTCACCCACACGGCTGATCTCAATTGCAATCATTAATGGTCACCTCATTACCACACCCTAAAAGATGATGTCAGTGTTACCTTATACTGCATTCATATGCTACTCTGAAATATCCAACTTCCTGTTTCGTTGGGCTGCGGTACATGTATAAATAATATCAGTTCACATGTCGGAAATTTCAGAGTGCAATTGAATGCAGCATTAGTCCGAGATCTGTTGGCTATATAATGACGAGTTGCTCATGTCTCCGCACTACCAATGGAAGTTGTCCCAAAGGCAAGAAGGCAGGTGACAAGCTTCGGTCTGCATACTAAACAACTGTCATGAAATGTCTCAACATGTATAATATCCGCTCTATAGAAGGTGTTACAAAGAATAATAAGAGGGAAAGAGGATAACAACACCTTGAGTGGTTTATGAAAGTAATTTAGAGGTTTGCTCATGAAACAAATAAAATATCCTTAACCCTAAAAGCTGCAACATAGGCTATTCAGACCCCTAAATGCGCCAACAGGGGTAATTTATGACTCTAAATGGGGAATTATGGCAAAAATACACATTATTTTATTTATCTTTTCCAACTAAATAAATGTTTTTTAAATTCCACATTGCAGAATAATAGTGAAGACATCAACACTATGAAATAACACATATGGAATCATGTTGTAACCAAAAAAGTGTTAAACAAATCAAAATATATTCCACATTTTAGATTCTTCAAAGTAGCCACCCTTTGCCTCTGACAGCTTTGCACACTCTTGTCATTCTCTCGATCAGCTTCAGCTGGAATGCTTTTCTAACAGTCTTGAAGGAGTTCCCACATATGCTGAGCACTTTGACTGCTTTTCCTTCACTCTGCGGTCCAACTCATCCCAAACCATCTCAATAGGAGTGAGGTCGGGTGCTTGTGGAGGCCAGGTCATCAGATGCAGCACTTCATCACTCTCCTTCTTGGTCAAATAGCCTTTACACAGCCTGGAGGTGTGATGGGTCATTGTCAAAAAAACAAATGATAGTCCCACTAAGTGCAAACCAGATGGGAAGCTGCATCGCTACAGAATGCTGTGGAAGTCATGCTGGTTAAGTGTGCCCTGAATTCTAAGTAAATCACTGACAGTGTCACCAGCATAGCACCCCCACACCATCACACATCGTCCTTCATCCTTCATGGTGGGGACTAAACATGCAGAGATCATCCGTTCACCTAGTCTCACAAAGACACAGCAGTTGGAACCAAAAATCGTAAATTTGGGCTCATAAGAACAAAGGACATATTTCTACCGGTCTATTGTCCATTGCTCATGTTTCTTGGCCCAAGCATGTCTCTTCTTATTATTGGTGTCCTTTAGTAGTGGTTTCTTTACAGCATTTCAACTATGAAGGTCTGATTCATGCAGTCTCCTCTGAACAGTTGATGTTTAGATGTGTCTGTTACTTCAACTCTGTGAAGCATTTATTTGGGTTGCAATTTCTTAGGCAGGTAACTCCAATGAACTTATCCTCTGTATCAGAAGTAACTCTGGGTCTTCCTTTCCTGTGGCGGTCTTCACGAGAGCCAGATTCATCATGATGCATGATGGTTTTTGCAACGGCACTTGAAGAAACTTTCAAAGTTCTTGAAATGTTCGCATTTGCTGACCTTCATGTCTTAAAGTAATGATGGACTGTCATTTCTCTTTGCTTATTTGAGCTGTTCTTGCCATAATATGGATTTGGTCTTTCACCAAATAAGGCTATCTTCTGTATGCCACCACTACCTTGTCCCAACAAAATGGATTGGCTCAAACGCATTAAGAAGGAAAGAAATTCCACAAATGTATTTTGATTTGTTTAACACTTCTTTGGTTATTAGGTGAATCTGTACAGTATGTGTTATTTCATAGCTTTGATGTTTTCACTATTATTCTACAATGTAGAAAATAGTCAAAATAAAGAAAAACCCTGGAGTGAGTAGGTTTGTCCAAACTTTTGACTGGTGCTGAACGTGATATGGTCACTGGTGCCATCAGACTTTTAGCTCTACATTTGGAATGCTATGTGCTATCAATCCAGTTCCATTTGCAGGTTAGCCAGGTTTCCATCCAATCTTTTTATGTGAGTAAAGTACATGTCGGATAAAACATGTCACGCAATGCCTGATGTAAAACTTTAATAATATAGGTTGGAGTCATTAAAACTTGTTTCCACAAATGTATTGTTAACAAACTATAGTTTTAGCAAGTCAGTTAGTACTGTGCATGACACAAGTAATTTTTCCAACCATTGTTTACAGACAGATTATTTCACTTATAGTTCATTGTATCACAATTGCAGTGGGTCAGAAGTGTACATACACTAAGTTGACTGTGCCTTTAAACAGCTTGGAAAATGGTGTCATGGCTTTAGAAGCTTCTGATAGCCTCATTTACATAATTTGAGTCAATTGGAGGTGTACCTGTGGATGTACATCAAGGCCTACCTTAAAACTCAGTGCCTCTTTGCTTGACATCATGAGAAAATCAAAAGAAATCAGCCAAGACCTCAGAAAAAAAAATTGTAAACCTCCACAATTCTTTTTTTCTTCTATTGTGTTATTGACTGTACGCTTGTTTATTCCATGTGTAACTCTATGTTGTTGTTGTTGTGTCACACTGCTTTGCTTTATCTTGGCCAGGTCGCAGTTGTAAATGACAAATTGTTCTCAACTAGCTTAACTGGTTAAACAAAGGTTTAAAAAATCATTGGGAGCAATTTCAAAACGCCTGAAGGTACCACGTTCATCTGTACAAACAATAGTACGCAAGTATAAACACCATGGGACCATGCAGCCGTCATACCGTTCAGGAAGGAGACGCGTTCTGTCTCCTAGAGATGAACGTACTTTGGTGCAAAAAGTGCAAATCAATCCCAGAACAACAGCAAAGGACCTTGTGAAGATACTGGAGGAAACAGGTACAAAAGTATCTATATCCACAGTAAAATGAGTCCTGTATTGACATAACCTGAAAGGCCACTCAGTAAGGGAGAAGCCACTACTCCTAAACTTCCATAAAAAAAGCCAGACTAGAGTTTGCAACTGCACATGGGGACAAAGATCATACTTTGTGGAGAAATCTCCTCTCATCTCATAAGAAACTAGCTCCCTGGTACACAGAAAATACCCGAGCTCTGAAGCAAGCTTCCAGAAAATTGGAACGGAAATGGCGCCACACCAAACTGGAAGTCTTCCGACTAGCTTGGAAGGACGGTACCGTGCAGTACCGAAGAGCCCTTACTGCTGCTCGATCGTCCTATTTTTCTAACTTAATTGAGGAAAATAAGAACAATCCGAAATTCCTTTTTGATACTGTGGCAAAGCTAACTAAAAAGCAGCATTCCCCAAGAGAGGATGACTTTCACTTTAGCAGTGATAAATTCATGAACTTCTTTGAGGAAAAGATTATGATTATTAGAAAGCAAATTACGGACTCCTCTTTAAACCTGCGTATTCCTCCAAACCTCAGTTGTCCTGAGTCTGCACAACTCTGCCAGGACCTAGGATCAAGAGAGACGCTCAAGTGTTTTAGTACTATATCTCTTGACACAATGATGAAAATAATCATGGCCTCTAAACCTTCAAGCTGTATACTGGACCCTATTCCAACTAAACTACTGAAAGAGCTGCTTCCTGTGCTTGGCCCTCCTATGTTGAACATAATAAACGGCTCTCTATCCACTGGATGTGTACCAAACTCACTAAAAGTGGCAGTAATAAAGCCTCTCTTGAAAAAGCCAAACCTTGACCCAGAAAATATAAAAACTATCGGCCTATATCGAATCTTCCATTCCTCTCAAAGATTTTAGAGAAGGCTGTTGC
Organism: Oncorhynchus keta; assembly: GCF_023373465.1. Classification (NCBI taxonomy): domain Eukaryota; kingdom Metazoa; phylum Chordata; class Actinopteri; order Salmoniformes; family Salmonidae; genus Oncorhynchus; species Oncorhynchus keta. The sequence continues at coordinate 16,460,162 of NC_068444.1, read as the reverse complement.
GCAGCAACTCACTGCCTTCCTGAAGACAAACAATGTATACGAAATGCTTCAGTCTGGTTTTAGACCCCATCATAGCACTGAGACGGCACTTGTGAAGGTGGTAAATGACATTTTAATGGCATCGGACCGAGGCTCTGCATCTGTCCTCGTGCTCCTAGACCTTAGTGCTGCTTTTGATACCAATCGATCACCACATTCTTTTGGAGAGATTGGAAACCCAAATTGGTCTACACGGACATGTTCTGGCCTGGTTTAGGTCTTATCTGTCGGAAAGATATCAGTTTGTCTCTGTGAATGGTTTGTCCTCTGACAAATCAACTGTAAATTTCGGTGTTCCTCAAGGTTCTGTTTTAGGACCACTATTGTTTTCACTATATATTTTACCTCTTGGGGATGTTATTCGAAAACATAATGTAAACTTTCACTGCTATGCGGATGACACACAGCTGTACATTTCAATGAAACATGGTGAAGCCCCAAAATTGCCCTCGCTAGAAGCATGTGTTTCAGACATAAGGAAGTGGATGGCTGCAAACTTTCTACTATTAAACTCGGACAAAACAGAGATGCTTGTTCTAGGTCCCAAGAAACAAAGAGATCTTCTGTTGAATCTGACAATTAATCTTAATGTTTGTACAGTCGTCTCAAATAAAACTGTGAAGGACCTCGGCGTTACTCTGGACCCTGATCTCTCTTTTCAAGAACATATCAAGACCATTTCGAGGACAGCTTTTTTCCATCTACGTAACATTGCAAAAATCAGAAACTTTCTGTCCAAAAATGATGCAGAAAAATTAATCCATGCTTTTGTCACTTCTAGGTTAGACTACTGCAATGCTCTATTTTCCGGCTACCCGGATAAAGCACTAAATAAAGTTCAGTTAGTGCTAAATACGGCTGCTAGAATCCTGACTAGAACCAAAAAATTAGATCATATTACTCCAGTGCTAGCCTCTCTACACTGGCTTCCTGTCAAAGCAAGGGCTGATTTCAAGGTTTTACTGCTAACCTACAAAGCATTACATGGGCTTGCTCCTACCTACCTCTCTGATTTGGTCCTGCCGTACATACCTACACGTACGCTACGGTCACAAGACGCAGGCCTCCTAATTGTCCCTAGAATTTCTAAGCAAACAGCTGGAGGCAGGGCTTTCTCCTATAGAGCTCCATTTTTATGGAACGGTCTGCCTACCCATGTCAGAGACGCAAACTCGGTCTCAACCTTTAAGTCTTTACTGAAGACTCGTCTCTTCAGTGGGTCATATGATTGAGTGTAGTCTGGCCCAGGAGTGGGAAGGTGAACGGAAAGGCTCTGGAGCAACGAACCGCCCTTGCTGTCTCTGCCTGGCCGGTTCCCCTCTTTCCACTGGGATTCTCTGCCTCTAACCCTGTTACTGGGGCTGAGTCACTGGCTTGCTGGGGCTCTCTCGTGCCGTCCCTGGGGGTGCGTCACCTGGGTGGGTTGATTCACTGTTGTGGTCGGCCTGTCTGGGTTGGCGCCCCCCTTGGGTTGTACCGTGGCGGAGATCTTTGTGGGCTATACTCGGCCTTGTCTCAGGATGGTAAGTTGGTGGTTGAAGATATCCCTCTAGTGGTGTGGGGGCTGTGCTTTGGCAAAGTGGGTGGGGTTATATCCTTCCTGTTTGGCCCTGTCCGGGGTGTCCTCGGATGGGGCCACAGTGTCTCCTGACCCCTCCTGTCTCAGCCTCCAGTATTTATGCTGCAGTAGTTTATGTGTCGGGGCTAGGGTCAGTTTGTTATATCTGGAGTACTTCTCCTGTCCTATTCGGTGTCCTGTGTGAATCTAAGTGTGCGTTCTCTAATTCTCTCCTTCTCTCTTTCTTTCTCTCTCTCGGAGGACCTGAGCCCTAGGACCATGCCCCAGGACTACCTGACATGATGACTCCTTGCTGTCCCCAGTCCACCTGGCCATGCTGCTGCTCCAGTTTCAACTGGCCTGGGCCCTAGGACCATGTCCCAGGACTACCTGACATGATGACTCCTTGCTGTCCCCAGTCCACCTGGCCATGCTGCTGCTCCAGTTTCAACTGTTCTGCCTTACTATTATTCAACCATGCTGGTCATTTATGAACATTTGAACATCTTGGCCACGTTCTGTTATAATCTCCACCCGGCACAGCCAGAAGAGGACTGGCCACCCCACATATGCTCTCTCTAATTCTCTCTTTCTTTCTCTCTCTCGGAGGACCTGAGCCCTAGGACCGTGCCCCAGGACTACCTGACATGATGGCTCCTTGCTGTCCCCAGTCCACCTGACTGTGCTGCTGCTCCAGTTTCAACTATTCTGCCTTATTATTATTCGACCATGCTGGTCATTTATGAACATTTGAACATCTTGGTCATGTTCTGTTATAATCTCTACCCGGCACAGCCAGAAGAGGACTGGCCACCCCACATAGCCCGGTTCCTCTCTAGGTTTCTTCCTAGGTTTTGGCCTTTCTAGGGAGTTTTTCCTAGCCACCGTGCTTTTACACCTGCATTGTTTGCTGTTTGGGGTTTTAGGCTGGGTTTCTGTACAGCACTTTGAGATATCAGCTGATGTACGAAGGGCTATATGAATACATTTGATTTGATTTGATTTGATCTGATGAAACAAAAATAGAACTGTTTTGCCATAATGACCATCGTTATGTTTGGAGGGGGAAGCTTGCAAGCCAAAGAACACCATCCCAACCGTGAAGCACGGGAGTGGCAGCATCATGTTGTGGGGGTGCTTTGATACAGTACGGACTGGTGCACTTCACAAAATAGATGGCATCATGAGGTAGGAAAATTATGTGGATACATTGAAGCAATATCTGCAGACATCAGTCAGGAAGTTAAAGCTTGGTCGTAAATGGGTCTTCCAAATGGACAATGACCCCAAGCATACTTCCAAAGATGTGGCAAAATGGCTTAAGGCCAACAAAGTCAAGGTATTGGAGTGGCCATCACAAACCTCTGACCTCAATCCCATAGAAAATATGTGGGCAGAACTGAAAAAGCGTGTGCGAGTAAGGAGGCCTACAAACCTGACTCAGTTACACCAGCCCTATCAGGAGGAATGGGCCAAAATTCACCCAACTTATTGTGGGAAGCTTGTGGACGGCTACCCAAAATGTTTGACCCAAGTTAAAAAATGTAAAGGCAATACTAACAAATACTTATTGAGTGTATGTGAACTTCTGACCCAATGGGAATGTGATGAAAGAAATAAAAGCTGAAATAAATCATTCTCTCTACTATTATTCTGACATTTCACATTCTTAAAATAAAGTGGTGGATCCTAACTGAACTAAAACAGGGTATTTTGCTAAGATTACATGTCAGGAACTGTGAAAAACTGAGTTTAAATGTATTTGGTAAGGTGTATTTAAACTTCCGGTTCATCTGTAGTAACCATCATATCGAAGTTAACTTGGAGTCACATGTTGTATAGTCCTCCACAGGGTTTAGGAGTAATGGATTACAAGTAATCATATCCGTTACACGTAAGAGATTACAAATACCGGGAACTGTAACCCGTTACGTTGCAAGCAAAAATATTGTAATCAGATAACAGATACTTTTGAAAATCTAGATTACATCGAGGATTACTTTTATATTGAGAAAAGGTGTTTAGGAAAATAAATATTTGACAGTTCTCTGTTTTCTCAATGACACTCAAATCAGCATTGAAAAAAGGTGCAAGTTTAAGTTTGTTCCACTTGAGTGAGTCTGACCACAAGTCAGAGACCACTATGATGACAAACCAAATGTGGATCACGGAAAAAGGGCAGGAATAGGCTTTTGTAGGCTACAGTCAAGCTATGTCTTCCAATGGTGCGACTGCTGTTGGCATCCAAAGATGATTCAACTTGAATAAAAGGTTGGAGGTAAGGATGACAGCAGTGGTGTAGTCTACCGGGATATGGATATCACTTATTATTGATATCTACATAGCGCATTGGTGTGAATCACACTGCTGCTCTCTCATTTAGCTATTTGCACCTTACGGATTGTGGTTATTGTGGATGGCTGTTCACAAATCAAATGTTTATTTGAACCCAATAATGGTTGAATTGAAGAAATTTAAGCTGCCTATCAATCATTGTTTTTGAAACCATTGGACAGCTAGTGAAAATGAGCTCTTACAACAGATGAATAGTGCGGATCCCAGCCTATGGAATAAAAGTGGGGCTTTTATTGCTCAATGTAATTCATGCTGATAAAAAAAATGCATCCACAGGCCTAATGGACACATGCTCAAACTCACACACTTTTGATAGACTTAAAGGGGCAATCTGTAGTTGTTACATCCATTTTTGGACTTACAAATTATATATATTAATGTAAAGATATAATTTAATCGTATTATTATATGTAGTAGAAAGCGATGGGTTAGAAGAAGCATACACAACCAACCCATAAAGTAAAATGTAACATCCATATATGACCAGTTATGTAAACTTTAACATTCATTCATCCTGCAATAGATGTCGTTCAATTGGTAACATACATTTTTGTCTTCTTCTAATGCCTCTTAAGGGGAAAGTAATCGAAAAGTAACTGAATGTAATCAGATTACATTACTGAGTTTGGGTAATCCAAAAGTTACGTTACTGATTACAATTTTGGACAGGTAACTAGTAACTGTAATGGATTACATTTAGGAAGTAACCTATCCAACCCTGGTCCCCCCGCTACAACTCGGGAAAGCATGCCGTTTATTACACCTAGCTGTTTATTATAAGTTCTGAATTTCACAGTGGTGAAAGTGCAAGGTGATGAGCTTGATGCTCCTTTCCAATAAATATCTTATTCTGGTGACATGATGATCGATGCTTTTCTGCCATTTGACAATTAAAAATAATATTGCTCTTTCGTTCAAAATGTTCTCATCATGTTGGCTATACCAGAGCACTGTTTCTGCGAGCTGTTGGCTGGAGTGCATTTACCCAGACCAGTCTGGGCACATTCGCTATATAAAGCAAAAAAAATTGTTACAAAACCATCAGTAGAGTTGAAAATGCAATGGAACCCCATTTAACTTGTATTTTTTATTCAGTACACGGAAATTGAACCGCAAAAGTTTTATATGTGCACTATGTCATCATGCACAGACTTTTATCTGAAACAAGTTAATTTGATGGAAACACATCTCTGGTGGAAAAATTTGCATATTTTATTTATGCATATTTTAGAATATTGAAAACCTATTGCCAGTTGGATGGATACCTAGCTACTGACTAGAATTGTTTAGTAATTTTGTAGTTATAGTGGCTGCCACGCACCCTAAGGGCAGATCTGAAGTGGCCCCAAAACGATGTATTTTTAGAGTTACATCTACCTCTATGCCAAAGTTTACTATTGAGTCTACATTTTCAGTTTAGCCGCACACCACTAGCATACAAAAGAGAGGTTATTCTTTTATTTTATATTAAATCCTGATAAATTGTGTGTTTTGTCTATAATTAGTTGCTTGACAATGTCCTAAACATTTCAGATGGATAAAAAAAAGTGTTTAGTAATTTACATTTTTGGCACTTTCAGGGTTAACATTTGTTTCTCAGTGAACTAAATAATACATGTAAATGAATGGCCACAAAACAACAGCCATTGTCAATTCTGTTACGTAATTCCCATTTCTGTTTCCCTTGAGTTAACTACAGGATTTCTGACATTTTCTTTGCCTCACAGTTTATTTCAAAGGGTCAGCTTACACTCTGTCCACAAGGCAGGTGAAATTGTATCTAATAAAAATGTTATTCAGTTGACTTTATTCATCGTTCTACATGGTTCTCCCTATAGAGTCATTTATATAGAGAGCTGGTTCTCCCTATAGAGTCATTTATATAGAGAGCTGGTTCTCCCTATAGAGTCATTTATATAGATAGCTGGTTCTCCCTATAGAGTCATTTATATAGAGAGCTGGTTCTCCCTATAGAGTCATTTATATAGAGAGCTGGTTCTCCCTATAGAGTCATTTATATAGAGAGCTGGTTCTCCCTATAGAGTCATTTATATAGAGAGCTGGTTCTCCCTATAGAGTCATTTATATAGAGAGCTGGTTCTCCCTATAGAGTCATTTATATAGAGAGCTGGTTCTCCTTATAGAGTCATTTATATAGAGAGCTGGTTCTCCCTATAGAGTCATTTATATAGAGAGCTGGTTCTCCCTATAGAGTCAATTATATAAAGAGCTGGTTCTCCCTATAGAGTCATTTATATAGAGAGCTGGTTCTCCCTATAGAGTCATTTATATAGAGAGCTGGTTCTCCCTATAGAGTCATTTATATAGAGAGCTGGTTCTCCCTATAGAGTCATTTATATAGAGAGCTGGTTCTCCCTATAGAGTCATTTATATAGAGAGCTGGTTCTCCTTATAGAGTCATTTATATAGAGAGCTGGTTCTCCCTATAGAGTCATTTATATAGAGAGCTGGTTCTCCCTATAGAGTCAATTATATAAAGAGCTGGTTCTCCCTATAGAGTCATTTATATAGAGAGCTGGTTCTCCCTATAGAGTCATTTATATAGAGCTCATTTATATAGAGTCATTTATATAGAGCTGGTTCTCCCTATAGAGTCATTTATATAGAGAGCTGGTTCTCCCTATAGAGTCATTTATATAGAGAGCTGGTTCTCCTATAGAGTCATTTATATAGAGAGCTGGTTCTCCCTATTCATTTATATAGAGAGCTGGTTCTCCCTATAGAGTCATTTATATAGAGAGCTGGTTCTCCTATAGAGTCATTTATATAGAGAGCTGGTTCTCCCTATAGAGTCATTTATATAGAGAGCTGGTTCTCCCTATAGAGTCATTTATATAGAGAGCTGGTTCTCCCTATAGAGTCATTTATATAGAGAGCTGGTTCTCCCTATAGAGTCATTTATATAGAGAGCTGGTTCTCCCTATAGAGTCATTTATATAGAGAGCTGGTTCTCCCTATAGAGTCATTTATATAGAGAGCTGGTTCTCCCTATAGAGTCATTTATATAGAGAGCTGGTTCTGGTTCTCCTATAGAGTCATTTATATTGAGAGCTGGTTCTCCCTATAGAGTAATTTATATAGAGAGCTGGTTCTCCCTATAGAGTCATTTATATAGAGAGCTGGTTCTCCCTATAGAGTCATTTATATAGAGAGCTGGTTCTCCCTATAGAGTCATTTATATAGAGAGCTGGTTCTCCCTATAGAGTCATTTATATAGAGAGCTGGTTCTCCCTATAGAGTCATTTATATAGATAGCTGGTTCTCCCTATAGAGTCATTTATATAGAGAGCTGGTTCTCCCTATAGAGTCATTTATATAGAGAGCTGGTTCTCCCTATAGAGTCATTTATATAGAGAGCTGGTTCTCCCTATAGAGTCATTTATATAGAGAGCTGGTTCTCCCTATAGAGTCATTTATATAGAGAGCTGGTTCTCCCTATAGAGTCATTTATATAGAGAGCTGGTTCTCCCTATAGAGTCATTTATATAGAGAGCTGGTTCTCCCTATAGAGTCATTTATATAGAGAGCTGGTTCTCCCTATAGAGTCATTTATATAGAGAGCTGGTTCTCCCTATAGAGTCATTTATATAGAGAGCTGGTTCTCCCTATAGAGTCATTTATATAGAGAGCTGGTTCTCCTTATAGAGTCATTTATATAGAGAGCTGGTTCTCCCTATAGAGTCATTTATATAGAGAGCTGGTTCTCCCTATAGAGTCATTTATATAGAGAGCTGGTTCTCCCTATAGAGTCATTTATATAGAGAGCTGGTTCTCCCTATAGAGTCATTTATATAGAGAGCTGGTTCTCCCTATAGAGTCTATAGAGTCATTTATATAGAGAGCTGGTTCTCCCTATAGAGTCATTTATATAGAGAGCTGGTTCTCCCTATAGAGTCATTTATATAGAGAGCTGGTTCTCCTTATAGAGTCATTTATATAGAGAGCTGGTTCTCCCTATAGAGTCATTTATATAGAGAGCTGGTTCTCCCTATAGAGTCAATTATATAAAGAGCTGGTTCTCCCTATAGAGTCATTTATATAGAGAGCTGGTTCTCCCTATAGAGTCATTTATATAGAGAGCTGGTTCTCCCTATAGAGTCATTTATATAGAGAGCTGGTTCTCCCTATAGAGTCATTTATATTGAGAGCTGGTTCTCCCTATAGAGTCATTTATATAGAGAGCTGGTTCTCCCTATAGAGTCATTTATATAGAGAGCTGGTTCTCCCTATAGAGTCATTTATATAGAGAGCTGGTTCTCCCTATAGAGTCATTTATATAGAGAGCTGGTTCTCCCTACAGAGTCATTTATATAGAGAGCTGGTTCTCCCTATAGAGTCATTTATATAGAGAGCTGGTTCTCCCTATAGAGTCATTTATATAGAGAGCTGGTTCTCCCTATAGAGTCATTTATATAGAGAGCTGGTTCTCCCTATAGAGTCATTTATATAGAGAGCTGGTTCTCCCTATAGAGTCATTTATATAGAGAGCTGGTTCTCCCTATAGAGTCATTTATATAGAGAGCTGGTTCTCCCATTTATATAGAGAGCTGGTTCTCCCTATAGAGTAATTTATATTGAGAGCTGGTTCTCCCTATAGAGTAATTTATATAGAGAGCTGGTTCTCCCTATAGAGTCATTTATATAGAGAGCTGGTTCTCCCTATAGAGTCATTTATATAGAGAGCTGGTTCTCCCTATAGAGTCATTTATATAGAGAGCTGGTTCTCCCTATAGAGTCATTTATATAGAGAGCTGGTTCTCCCTATAGAGTCATTTATATAGATAGCTGGTTCTCCCTATAGAGTCATTTATATAGAGAGCTGGTTCTCCCTATAGAGTCATTTATATAGAGAGCTGGTTCTCCCTATAGAGTCATTTATATAGAGAGCTGGTTCTCCCTATAGAGTCATTTATATAGAGAGCTGGTTCTCCCTATAGAGTCATTTATATAGAGAGCTGGGCCACTGCGGTTTCTGCGTATTGATGCATTGACATTACACTTCAACAGTTTATGGCAGCCATGTTAGCTCCCCATTAACATTACATTAGGAATATTTAGACAATACTATCTAACTTAATGTCTAGAATTATAACAATATAAAAACATTCTAAAAGTTAACTCTGTAAATATATGGCTCAAGTTCTCCCTATTTGTCTTCTTTGAGTGTGCTGGGACTTCCATTACAGCTCAATCAGTGTCTGTTAAACAGCACGGCCACCTGGGTCAGATTTTTACATGTTGCTTGGTATGACAAGGCTGCAGCAAGACACAAGAAATGTCTCCTTACGCTGATGTATGTGTGCTTATATGCACATTTGTTTCCTGAACTAGAGAAAGTGGGGCTGTGTGTTGTCTTTCCAGAGTCCCAAAAGACTGCATTTGACCTGATATGTCTTCTCCAATCATTGTAAATTGAAGTACCTGTGCCTTGGCAGGGTTAGCCCTGGGACTTAGACTTTCATCTTCAGACATCCTTTCATGAGAAGCAAGCATTTTCCCAAGGTTAACTTGTGTCTTGTGTTGTAAATTTAGGACAAATTCATGGTTCCCCTCTATTGTTACAAACATAAATTCAGGATTGCATACTGTATATTGGCCCTATGTGAAATGCCTACTGTTTGAAGAACAGTGGAGGACATTTTTCTATCAATCTTAAACAACAGTTCGCCAGTCATTTATTCTTAACAATTTCATGCCAAATGATTCCAAATGATGCCATATTTTCCAATTTTATATTTTCACGTCCCATTTTATGTTTTAATTTTTTTTCTATTATCATCGCTAACTCTAAATTGAATACCTGAAACTGACAAATGTGTTTGTCAGTTTATCGCCTGTATGAAAATGTAAACATGTTCTGTATGGGTTCCTGTTTAGTGTGGTCTCCTTGGCAACTACAGTATTGAAGAGGTAAGGTGCATTCCTGATTCTGCTGCCATGTAATGAGAGGATATTTTGGGGATTTACTTTCAGTTATGGAAAGCGTGTGTTTGTTATGGATTTCATAAAAATATATACATTATGTCTATTTGGGGGGGCTAACACAGGAAACATGCCTTGCAAATGTTTATACAGTAAAGGTGTTATCGATTGCTTCGGAATCCCTCTATGATGTTATCAGAGGCAGGGTGGTCAGTGCATGTCTCATATTTATGAAACACAACTGTATTTTTTCAAGGAGTCTAATTCAAACAGGCTAGCCTCTGGATAATCTCACTTGTTAATGTGTTCCAGTCGGAACAAAGTCAGAGCTCCTGGCCACATAGTGCAAACTTGGGAAGAGAATGTGTGCTTTCTTCTTACTGTACAGGCTGTAGGCTTGTTACAGTAACTCGCAGGCAGCTATGTCATAAGACTACAGTCAAATAGGGACGTTATGCATGTTTTCCCGGGGAAATTATAGCTTCAGATGGACAGAACAACATGACTGTTATGTGTTTTCCAGGGGAAAATACCTCAAAAGAAAAGAAATAAGGAAAAAACAGACAATCAGCTGTACAGTATTAACCATCTTCTTCTGAAATGGGTTTAAACGAGGTCAGAGATCTCGTATTAATCATACTGATTTATCATCAAGACTAAAAAAACGATGGCTGGTCTCCTGCCAGAGTCCATCAGAAGACAAACCCACCTGGTTTATATTTCTGTTTTCAGTTCTGGGCCCAAGTGAAATTAAAAAGCACTAATGCCTGTCAGTGGTTACATCCAGAAGTAACATCCTTGCCAAAAGAAGCCTGATGACAAACAGTATTCCAAAAGGATGTGCATTGAAACAGTATTAGTAGTTATAGTCTTTGGATAAAAGAAGAAACTACAATTTCCTTAGTCAATCTTCATCACTGTCATGGCAGCCAAGACAAATATTGCATCAAAATGTGTCGGGTTGTGTAAGACAGAAAGGTGGAGTAAAATTGATTTGCCAGGCTATGGGATGCTAAAAGGAATTCTACCTTCTCTGTTGTTCTAGGCACAGGGAATAATAATGTTGCATTGGATATGAAATACACTGTGCATTGGGTTCCTCATCAATCAGGTATTTTTGTTTTGTGTAGTTATGCATTAAAAGTAACCAGAAAGATTACTTATGCTCTCTCTACTGTTTTTTCATCATCTCACAACATCTGAGGAAGACACTTTTGTTTTAGAAAAATAGATACAGAGAGAAATACTACAAAGCAGGATCAATGAGCCAGCTAATTTGCCTAAATATTCTGAAATAACTTTTCATTGTTTAGAAAGTTAATCTTGAAATGGGTATGGTCTAATTGACTCAAACACCAAAAATACATAGTTATGTTAAGCTTTCATACTGAACTAGAATTTGGGGGGATTGTTTCTCAAAGTAAGCTGTCTAGATAATTAATTATTCTATGTAGTATACTTAGAAAGTGAATAGAGATATCAACAGCTGCCATTTAACAAATATTCTCTCTGGCTCTTGTAAAAAATTCTATTAAATATTACTTTTTCCACAAAAGAGATGGGAACATTTGAGAGATCATCATTTATAACATGAGTAGGCCCTTAGATTGCTCTACTGGGCAATTAACCAATCTGCACAACACATCTGAAGCTGCGTTAAAACATCTGCCTAGATACATCAATGTCAAACCTGTAGTTACCTAGTTTTCTATTTAATAGCCCGCCAGCAGTCTTCTCAGGAATCAAATTGACCATGTGGAAATCTTACAGCCAATCCATCATGTTTAAGCAAAAATAAAAACTTAATGTTTAAGCAAAAATAATTCTGATTCCAAGTTTGAATGATTCAACGACGGTAAGCGCTTCTGCGTTCCCACCTGCTGAACAGTACATTAACAGCCAGCGTGTTGCTGCTGTGGACGTACTGTAGAGCTGTCATAGAAGGCATGCCAAGCAGTCGACAGGGTCTCAAAGCCAGCTACTGCTCAGTAGCACGAACATCCAGATCTGTTGAGAAATGTCATACATGATGGTCCTTTGGGGACAGTGACCCCAATGCACAGGTCAGGGACTTTTGTAACCAAAAACCAAAGGGTGCAAGGCAATGTGACTACTGCAAAGTAATCTTTAACACACATGCTGTCTCTGAGGGGTGCTATGGAAAGTTGGCCACAGCCAGTCGACCTTCCTGAAAACTATAAGGTAACCCGCTGTTTTTATAAAGGCTTTTACGTTTGTAAAAAAATAAATAAAAGGTACTATTTTTCTCTGTCGTTTACACAGAGTTGAGTTGTGGGGAAAGGTCACAGATCTGTTTCTTTTTATCATATTGTATCGATTCAGCATATCTGATGCCGCCCACATACACATCTCAATCCATCCATTCTGACCAGATTTTGCTGACAGACCTTTGCAACCAGATAATCACTGGTAAGCTAATTTAGTTCTAACTTTCCATGGTTGAAGAGTACTTTTATAAAGCTTTCCTGCTGCCCATAAATAACGGATATTGTTAAAACTTATTCTAGCATTCACAGTTGAAGAATGAACAAGGCTCTTCTGTTGCAACCAGTGCTTTTAAGCAATTCAATCAAATATATGGTTTAGAATTGAAGACGGGTGGAAGGATGAAAATTGATTTAATCTGGATCCTGTTTTCTGTGTTCCATTTTGTTTTCAATATCTGAGAGTTTAAAACCCTTTCATGTCATGCGAAAAACCTGTTCCCTATAAAGTGTATTTTTCACATTTGTTTGTTTCTGAAGATAATAAGATATATTCTCAGTTACTCACAAGAAACATTTTCCAGGTTAATGGGTCTTTAAGAGGGAAACTGTTGGCGTTTGCCGTATAATTTTTATTTTTGACATATTTTCATTCAATCGTCTTCTGATTGCTCTCCAAGAGTTTCATGTGAAAAATATATTGTGCCTATGAGGTCCAAAAGTATTTGGACAGTGACACATTTTTTGACGTTTTGGCTCTGTACACCAGCACGTTGGATATAAAATGATACAATGACTATGAGTTTAAAGTGCCGACTGTCAGCTTGAATTTGAGGGAATCCATATCAGGTGAACCGCTTAGAAATTACAACGCTTTTTATACATAGTCTCTGTTACGCCCTGGCCATAGAGAGGCTTTTTATTCTCTATTTTGGTTAGGCCAGGGTGTGACTAGGGTGGGCATTCTATGTCCTTTTTTCTATGTTTTGTATTTCTATGTCTTGGCCTGGTATGGTTCTCAATCAGGGACAGCTGTTTATCGTTGTCTCTGATTGAGAACCATACTTCGGTACCCTTTTCCCCCACCTGTTTTGTGGGAAGTTAACTTTGTAGCTTCATGGTTGTTTTTTTTGTTTGTTCTTTGTTTTGTCATTTTAAAATAAATTTAAAATGTACGCAAAGACATTACCCACAAGACATGCTAACCTCTCACAATTCCCAATAACAGGGGAGAACGTTAGCATTTTTTCAGGGGTATGGTATTTATGTCTCTGTAACTTTCTCACTGTGGCTAGGCCAGCTAATGACCACTCTGCAGAGCTGCCTCTAGGACAAGATTCGTCCCAACAAATGCCAGCCTGCTCTTAATCATGGCGTGAATCATTAAGCTATTTCAAATGTACAAAAGCCCTCTAATAGCCCTTTTATATGCATTTTCTCTAACATAAACCTTCCTCAATCGCCTGCACTGCTTTGCTTTGAATGAGTAGGGATATTCCCCTAAGGGCCCCCCCCCTTAAAAGTTACCCTCAGCAGCTGGTATTAGTCAAGATGAGCTTCCATTGTTGTATCTTCCAAGCTGCATAGCTCTCATACAAGGGAAACATAAAAAAAATGTACCTTTATTTTACTAGGCAAGTCAGTTAAGATCAAATTCTTATTTTCAATGACAGCCTAGGAACAGTGGGTTAACTGCCTGTTCAGGGGCAAAACAACAGATTTGTACCTTGTCAGCTCAGGGATTTGAACTTGCAACCTTTCAGTTACTAGTCCAACTAGTCCCTAACTTGCCACCCCAGTTAGGGACATGCAACTGCCAGAGATTCAGAACCAATTATTTTTAGTTCTACCCTGCAGAGGCCATTTTCATTCGCCAAGGTCCCAGATAGTAACACTGTCCTGTATAGTAGAATTAGAAACTTGCTTTGGCAATGACACATTGTTGTTGGAATACTTTACCATTAACTCATTCATCTAAAATGGAGTATTAATGTAGGTATACAATATGATGATACTGTATGTGTCTGCAGAAAATCCACAGAATAGTAAACCTACTATTTTTGTTTCCAAAATGACTAAAATGTCAACCTTTCAATAGCAACCTCTCAATTTCATCTAAACTCTCCCTTTCTATTAAACTGTGATTTATACACCCGTCATGAAAACCATCTTCAAACATGGCAGGGTTGGCATTCCCTAACGAAACCCTTCCCTATTTTCAGTGGCCCAGAGAAGGTTGTGAGGGCGGGATTCTAAATGATTCACATTTAGGGAGTTGACAAGTGATGGACATAAACCTGGGAGCCAATGACACAGAGACCTGAAGACCTTTCATGGGACGGTCGTACAAGTTCTGTCTCTCCCCTTGAGTGGGGTTCTCTCATCGCAGGGCAGCTTATTATGTTGAAAGGGTTCAGTGCTAGGACTTCATTAAGCCCCTCTATTGTTAACATCTGGGTGAGAAAGAATGGGTCTTTCTCTGGTAAACTGTGTCCCTGCTTTACAAGACGATTTTATTACGCTACGACGTTGACATTGGCAGCTCGTGGCACACCTGGCAATGGAAAACCTTCAGCTGTTTCAGTCAAAAGAGATCAATCAAAGCAACCTGTTTCCCTGAAGCCTTAGATTTCATCCGGAAAGGTTGAGGTGGGGGACTTACAATAAGCAGTGTGTGACTGGTCTTATTCTAGAGCCCAGAGACTCGGCAGGCAAGTACTTCCCTTTGAGAGCTTCCTGGCCTCTCAGCTCACACAGTCGCTCGTAACACTGTCAGACTAGTCCAGACATAACGTTAGCTCACACTTGAGTCCCCAGTGAGCCAGCTGGTCACTGACACTCTCACCCCTTACATATGCCTCTCTCTCTCATCACCTTTATTAATCTCTCTGTGTTGCTTCCTCCCTCTTGCTGACTCTATCCTCTCTCCCATCCATTCCCTGCTAGGGATGCTGTTGCCATGGCAACTGCTGAGTCACTGCCAGCTCTCTGCTTTCAGCTGTCGTCCTCTGATGTGATTCTTTCAGTGAGGGGGGCAGCAAGGGCCTCGGTCTCCACCCTGTCTGCTTCATGAGCATATTGATCAGAGAACTCCACCATGTGCATTTGTTGAAGTTGAGTGTAGAGATCCATCACTGCGGGTGTCAGAGCCAGAGGATCCTGGGGGAGCTCTACAGGCCAAACGGGAGCGTTTCGGATGGGCAACGTCCCCACCTCAGTGAAGCACTGCCTGAGCTATGAACAACTCATCCAGGATTATCTGTGGCTAGGAAGCCGGCTGCAGGAGGAGAAGGTAAGATGGGAGGGTGCAGGTTGGGAACATGTGAAAGGACAGAGAGGGGGCATCACCCTGGGATGCAGAAACAGGCACTACACTAACTGGCGTCACACTGCAAACACTCTATTTCAAAATAAATTCAAATGTTGTGATAAGAGCACAATATATGAAAGAATTGTTATGCCTACTGTTTAACGTTGACTTGCGGTCTAAAAGCAGGATCCTGTTCCTCCCAATGATTTATATATACACTAGATTAATTATAGGGGACGCTATGTGTCTCCATCTTGGCACTCCCCCACAATGTAGAAAATATTTTGGAAGCTATAGAAATGCATTTATTAATGTATTTTATTCTATTACAGACACCTTAATACATACTTTTATATTATATTATGTGAGATAAAAATAAAAATAAATCCTTGAAGTATAATTTTGAGCGATTACTAATGTTACTGTCCTCACTACAATAACAAAAATACTTAAATACATGGAATGTTGTGCTTGAAATATCTCATTTAAATATAGAATTTAATTAATTCGTTCCTCCCCACCATCTATCTTAAGTAAGTCTGCGTATGGGCAGATAGAGAGAGTGCATCAAGTGAACACCCTTCCTATCTTCCTCTCAACTTTTCCCACTACAACTGTTAGATTAGTTAGTCAGGTATAATATAAAAACATCTGTATTTTATGTTTATGACTCTATCCTCTCTGCACAGACCATACAAACGCTCCACACCGCGTGGCCGCGGCCACCCTAATCTGGTGGTCCCAGCGTTCCAGGTCTCCGGTAGCCTCTGGAACTGCCGATCTGCGGCCAACAAGGCAGAGTTCATCTCAGCCTATGCCTCCCTCCAGTCCCTCGACTTCTTGGCACTGACGGAAACATGGATCACCACAGATAACACTGCTACTCCTACTGCTCTCTCTTCGTCCGCCCACGTGTTCTCGCACACCCAGAGAGCTTCTGGTCAGCGGGGTGGTGGCACCGGGATCCTCATCTCTCCCAAGTGGTCATTCTCTCTTTCTCCCTTACCCATCTGTCTATCGCCTCCTTTGAATTTCATGCTGTCACAGTTACCAGCCCTTTCAAGCTTAACATCCTTATCATTTATCGCCCTCCAGGTCCCCTCGGAGAGTTCATCAATGAGCTTGATGTCTTGATAAGCTCCTTTCCTGAGGACGGCTCACCTCTCACAGTTCTGGGCGACTTTAACCTCCCCACGTCTACCTTTGACTCATTCCTCTCTGCCTCCTTCTTTCCACTCCTTTCCTCTTTGACCTCACCCTCTCACCTTCCCCCTACTCACAAGGCAGGCAATACGCTCGACCTCATCTTTACTAGATGCTGTTCTTCCACTAACCTCATTGCAACTCCCCTCCAAGTCTCCGACCACTACCTTGTATCCTTTTCCCTCTCGCTCTCATCCAACACTTCCCACACTGCCCCTACTCGGATGGTATCGCGCCGTCCCAACCTTCGCTCTCTCTCCCCCCGCTACTCTCTCCTCTTCCATCCTTTCATCTCTTCCCTCTGCTCAAACCTTCTCCAACCTATCTCCTGATTCTGCCTCCTCAACCCTCCTCTCCTCCCTTTCTGCATCCTTTGACTCTCTATGTCCCCTATCTTCCAGGCCGGCTCGGTCCTCCCTCCCGCTCCGTGGCTCGACGACTCATTGCGAGCTCACAGAACAGGGCTCCGGGCAGCCGAGCGGAAATGGAGGAAAACTCGCCTCCCTGCGGACCTGGCATCCTTTCGCTCCCTCCTCTCTACATTTTCCTCCTCTGTCTCTGCTGCTAAAGCCACTTTCTACCACTCTAAATTCCAAGCATCTGCCTCTAACCCTAGGAAGCTCTTTGCCACCTTCTCCTCCCTCCTGAATCCTCCTCCCCCCCCCCTCCTCCCTCTCTGCAGATGACTTTGTCAACCATTTTGAAAAGAAGGTCGACGACATCCGATCCTCGTTTGCTAAGTCAAACGACACCGCTGGTTCTGCTCACACTGCCCTACCCTGTGCTCTGACCTCTTTCTCCCCTCTCTCTCCAGATGAAATCTCGCGTCTTGTGACGGCCGGCCGCCCAACAACCTGCCCGCTCGACCCTATCCCCTCCTCTCTTCTCCAGACCATTTCCGGAGACCTTCTCCCTTACCTCACCTCGCTCATCAACTCATCCCTGACCGCTGGCTACGTCCCTTCCGTCTTCAAGAGAGCGAGAGTTGCACCCCTTCTGAAAAAACCTACACTCGATCCCTCCGATGTCAACAACTACAGACCAGTATCCCTTCTTTCTTTTCTCTCCAAAACTCTTGAACGTGCCGTCCTTGGCCAGCTCTCCCGCTATCTCTCTCAGAATGACCTTCTTGATCCAAATCAGTCAGGTTTCAAGACTAGTCATTCAACTGAGACTGCTCTTCTCTGTATCACGGAGGCGCTCCGCACCGCTAAAGCTAACTCTCTCTCCTCTGCTCTCATCCTTCTAGACCTATCGGCTGCCTTCGATACTGTGAACCATCAGATCCTCCTCTCCACCCTCTCCGAGTTGGGCATCTCCGGCGCGGCCAACGCTTGGATTGCGTCCTACCTGACAGGTCGCTCCTACCAGGTGGCGTGGCGAGAATCTGTCTCCTCACCACGCGCTCTCACCACTGGTGTCCCCCAGGGCTCTGTTCTAGGCCCTCTCCTATTCTCGCTATACACCAAGTCACTTGGCTCTGTCATAACCTCACATGGTCTCTCCTATCATTGCTATGCAGACGACACACAATTAATCTTCTCCTTTCCCCCTTCTGATGACCAGGTGGCGAATCGCATCTCTGCATGTCTGGCAGACATATCAGTGTGGATGACGGATCACCACCTCAAGCTGAACCTCGGCAAGACGGAGCTGCTCTTCCTCCCGGGGAAGGACTGCCCGTTCCATGATCTCGCCATCACGGTTGACAACTCCATTGTGTCCTCCTCCCAGAGCGCTAAGAACCTTGGCGTGATCCTGGACAACACCCTGTCGTTCTCAACTAACATCAAGGCGGTGGCCCGTTTCTGTAGGTTCATGCTCTACAACATCCGCAGAGTACGACCCTGCCTCACACAGGAAGCGGCGCAGGTCCTAATCCAGGCACTTGTCATCTCCCGTCTGGATTACTGCAACTCGCTGTTGGCTGGGCTCCCTGCCTGTGCCATTAAACCCCTACAACTCATCCAGAACGCCGCAGCCCGTCTGGTGTTCAACCTTCCCAAGTTCTCTCACGTCACCCCGCTCCTCCGCTCTCTCCACTGGCTTCCAGTTGAAGCTCGCATCCGCTACAAGACCATGGTGCTTGCCTATGGAGCTGTGAGGGGAACGGCACCTCAGTACCTCCAGGCTCTGATCAGGCCCTACACCCAAACAAGGGCACTGCGTTCATCCACCTCTGGCCTGCTCGCCTCCCTACCACTGAGGAAGTACAGTTCCCGCTCAGCCCAGTCAAAACTGTTCGCTGCTCTGGCCCCCCAATGGTGGAACAAACTCCCTCACGACGCCAGGACAGCGGAGTCAATCACCACCCTCCGGAGACACCTGAAACCCCACCTCTTTAAGGAATACCTAGGATAGGATAAAGTAATCCTTCTCACCCCCTTAAAAGATTTAGATGCACTATTGTAAAGTGGCTGTTCCACTGGATGTCATAAGGTGAATGCACCAATTTGTAAGTCGCTCTGGATAAGAGCGTCTGCTAAATGACTTAAATGTAATGTAAATGTTATGTTATATATAATATATATATTATCAACTGTAAAATCGACAGTAGATATTATTAGAAACTCTGAACTGACACATTTTACACGTGTCATGCATTATTAAAATGCCAGCAGTGATCTGAAGATCAAAGTGTTCTGGGCTTAAAGAGCGATTGCCCCTAAAAAACAACGAATCCCTTTGAAAATGGCCTATGAGGCGTCCTTGTGAGTCATAATAATTTATTCTAGTGTCAAAATTGATTACAAAGTGTAATAGCATAATTTTGGTCATAAAGTCAGTCTCGCCTAAAATGGAGTTTGGAACCTCAGTGTGTCACAACAAATAAATGAAGGTTGAGTTTGGATTACAATTATGTCAACAAATCATGCTACCCTTTTCCAAGCTCCACAAGCAAATCGCCCCTCAGCCTCCCTTTATTGAATGGGGCTCCGGTTGTTTCATCGCCCCCAACCAATACGTTCAAAGGATCACGGCCATTCGATTGACCATGCAATCAATGCATGCTTCCAGAAGGCTGCACAGGCAAAAGACGATGGTTTGCATGCCCTGCCGAAGGACCCTATCATGCGCAATAGGTGGTTGGATTTCTTTGCTCTCCAGTGGTGGTGAGTATACTGGTAGCTAGACCATAGGCTGCTGGTTATGTATATTTTGATAATCATTATCACTATCATCGCTAACTAGCTACCTACTTCCCTGACTAGATAGCTGGCTAATGTTAGCTTACCTCAATACAACTTGGACTTGGCTTGGAAACACAAACATTTCAAAATAAGTTAAATATTTAGTAGGAAAACAGGTTGTCATGATTGTGATTTCACCAGATTGACTTTAGATGTAGTTAGTCAGCTAACTAAGATTAAGGACACAACCATATTTTAGCTAGCTAACGTTAGCATTGCTAGCTATTTTTGACAAACTTCACTAGTGACAGTCCTCTAGAGTAAATTTGACGACACCATAATATGGCAAAGTTGTTTCCAATGAAATATTTGCCTACTTTAGCGTTGCCATCGTATTTCCATGCCACTCTAATTTAGTTGTTGACTAAATTGTCACAGCCTCCGAGGTGCAACCCATGTCTAGGGCACAAATACAGTACATTTTGGATGAAACGATGATGGTACTAGGTAAGTAACCATGTCTGTCTACAACAGTGCACTAACTAGCAGCAGCAAAATAACCCTAAGCCATAGCAAAACATGTCACAGTTGGATGCATATTGTAACGGCGTCACCGGCCTGAATCTAATCTGGAGCCAATCAGTCTACATCTGTCAAGCATACAATTAGCTACCAAACGAGATTGTTATTTCTCTATGTTTTATAATTGAGGGATGATGACAATCGTTGACCCTTTTTTTCTGTTAGACAAAGTGCACAGTTGGTCATGAACGGATGCCAGGACCAACAAGAAAGAGCAACGGTGGGTACCATAACATGTCCAGCAATGGGAGTGCAATGTTTTAGCGACCTCCAAAAATTATTTGATTCACTGTTCTCTTGCTATTTTCACAGCTTCTCAGGAAAGACCTCAGAATAAAAGTGTCATGAGACACAAGTACTCGTGTGATAAGGAGGACCGAGCACTCCCCCATTCTCATCGACAGGGCTGTAGTGGAGCAGGTTGAGAGCTTCAAGTTCCTTGGTGTCACATCACCAACAAACTATAATGGTCCAAACACAACAAGACAGTCGTGAAGAGGGCACGACAAAGCCTATTCCCCCTCAGGAAACTAAAAAGATTTGGCATGGGTCCTGAGATCCTCAAAAGGTTCTACAGCTGGAGCATCCTGACTGGTTGCATCACTGCCTGGTACGGCAATTGCTCAGGCTCCGACCGCAAGGCACTACAGAGGGTAGTGCGTACGGCCCAGCACATCACTGGGGCTAAGCTGCCTGCCATCCAGGACCTCTACACCAGGCGGTATCAGAGGAAGGCCCTAAAAATTGTCAAAGACCCCAGCCACCCAAGTCATAGACTGTTCTCTTTACTACCGCGTGGCAAGCGGTAACTGAGTGCCAAGTCTAGGACAGAAAGGCTTCTCGACAGTTTTTACCCCCAAGCCATAAGACTCCTTAACAGGTAATCAAATGGCTACCTGGACTATTTGCATTGCTCTGATGACACAGATGACTTCATCAAAAAAGACAAGTAATGTGTGTGTTAGCAACTGTTCGCTGCTCTGGCCCCCCAATGGTGGAACAAACTCCCTCACGACGCCAGGACAGCGGAGTCAATCACCACCTTCCGGAGACACCTGAAACCCCACCTCTTCAAGGAATACCTAGGATAGGGTAAGTAATCCTTCTCACCCCCCCCCTAAAAAGATTTAGATGCACTATTGTAAAGTGGCTGTTCCACTGGATGTCTTAAGGTGTATGCACCAATTTGTAAGTCGCTCTGGATAAGAGCGTCTGCTAAATGACTTAAATGTAAATGTTATGTAAAAAGTTGTATTCAAAAACACTTGATAAAATAGTAAGCTAAATCCCCAGCAAGCAGATGCAACTAGTATAATCATTTTGGTTGTGAAGTGCATTAGCAAATAGCTTTGTCCTTTCTTTAGAACAAAATACAATTGACCACTTGGCTGTCTATTATATCACCTTTCACAGGCCATACCAGTCAACATCACCTCAACACCACCTCATAAGACTGCCTGCTGCACTTGTTCGAGAGATGTCCAGTTTGCAGCCGGACATGGGGGCCCTCATCAGCATAATTCAGACATGCCCCTCGCTGTGAGTATTCCTATGAATGGAACAGTCAGTCACATATTGGCAAGTATCCAACCAGCAACCTTAACCTGTCAGCGGCAACAGCTTTCACCAGCTCATCATTTGTACTAATACAGAAGGTAACACACTTCATTACTCTGATCCATTTGATAACCCCATTTTGAAACTAAATGTAAACTGACATTATTTGATGCTATTTTCTACTTCTTAGATGCATATAATGTCCAGGGCAAAACCTAGCCTGGTGGAATCAGCCTGATCGCTGTGTTCACCATTCTATTTCACTTCACATTTTCTGAGGTTGGTTCCACCAGGCTGATCATAACCCCCATTAATAATGTAATCAGTACTCTGTGTGTGTGTGTGTGTGTGTGACTGACCAGTATCTTTGAAGAGGGGGCAGGAGCTAATCTACGCTGCCATGTCTATCAATGGGGCTCTGGCAATGACCTTACCTCTTGCCTGCCCACCAATGGTCGTCGATGGGGAGAACAGAATTAGGTACGTTTAGTGTGACCTCTTCAAACTTCAACATAGTACCTGTTTGTGTGTCAGACATTACCTATCCAAATTGGCATTGGTAATAGAACCGTGACGATATGTGTATGTGTTCACAGAAACATGTATGGAGCCAGCACATGGAGACTTGCAAAATGATGTGATAAAGTCCAGACCGACATACGCACTTGATACTGATGTCTCTGATTGTTGAGAGACCTGGAACTCATCATAAAATGTTTACTAGACACAACTTTTACTTGTATTGTCTTTCTTATTATTGAATGGAATGGTATCAGTCAGTATGGGGAGGAAGAAACCCTGTATATTCTGCACCAGGATCAGTGAAATCCTGTTGTATACGGGACACCACACAGGGAGGTATGACCACTGACATGTTTACCAAGGTGGCCCAATTACCACAAGAGAAAATGCCGATAGGCACAGTGTCTATCGTCTGGGAACGACAATGAAAGGTGCACATTGTTATATTAGCAGAACACTGATTCTATGGTATTGTGTAAAGGGTTGTTTATTCTACATGGACCAGTTAGTACATTTGAAAGACTGGTAACACACTTTGTTTATAACATCTACATAAATTCAAAAATTGCATTCTTCTCATATTATTCTGTAGGCTGACTTATTCAAAGCTTCCTCAAGCATCTCACCATACAGTTGTAGTTGAGCCTGTAGTTGAGTTACAGCCTGTTGTTGAGATCAACCTGCAGGATGCTTGTTAGTGGGGAGAAACAGCTGCTGGCAAGGTTCTGACAGATGGGTGTGTCTTGGTGGTGGCAAGGACACACCCGAGAAACACTCACATCAAACCACACCCCCAAGCCAACTCGCGTTCGGCTTCTGTCATGGCTGCCAGCATTTCATAAGGAGCAAGCCAAAAAATGAGGCCAAATCAGCAGGTGTAATTCCCTTGAATATCCAGAGTATGTTAAAATGATTGAAGTTGGACCAAGAGACGGACTTCAAAATGAAAAGGTATCTTTTCATCAGTCACACATCTGAATACACAGACCCCCCCACATACACACACACCATCCATAATCATGAAATAAGTAATGTACTGTGAGGGAATAAAATATTTGATCCCCTGCTGATTTTGTACGTTTGGCCACTGACAGAAATGATCTGTATAATTTTCATGGTAGGTTTATTTGAACAGTGAGAGACAGAATAACAACAAAAAAGACAGAAAGACATGTCAAAAATGTTACACATTTATTTGCATTTTAATGAGGGAAATAAGTATTTGACCCCTCTGCAAAACATGACTTAGTACTTGGTGGCAAAACCCGTGTTGGCAATCACAGAGGTCAGATGTTTCTTGTAGTTGGCCACCAGGTTTGCACACATCTCAGGAGGGATTTTGTCCTACTCTTCTTTGCAGATCTTCTCCAAGTCATTAAAGTTTCGAGGCTGACGTTTGGCAACTCGAACCTTCAGCTCCCTCCACAGATTTTCTATGGGATTAAGGTCTGGAGACTGGCTGGCCACTCCAGGACCTTAATGTGCTTCTTCTTGAGCCACTCCTTTGTTGCCTTGGCTGTGTGTTTTGGGTCATTGCCATGCTGGAATACCCATCCACGACCCATTTTCAATGCCCTGGCTGAGGGAAGGAGGTTCTCACCCAAGATTTGATGGTACATGGCCCCGTCCATCATCCCTTTGATGCGGTAAAGTTGTCCTGTCCCCTTAGCAGAAAAACACCTCCAAAGCATAATGTTTCCAGCTCCTATGTTTGACGGTGGGGATGGTGTTCTTGGGGTCATAGGCAGCATTCCTCCTCCAAACACGGTGAGTTGAGTTGATGCAAAAGAGCTCCATTTTGGTCTCATCTGACCACAACACTTTCACCCAGTTGTCCTCTAAATCATTCAGATGTTCATTGGCAAACTTCAGACGGGCATGTATATGTGCTTTCTTGAGCAGGGGGACCTTGCGGGCGCTGCAGGATTTCAGCACTTCACGGCGTAGTGTGTTACCAATTGTTTTCTTAGTGACTATGGTCCCAGCTGCCTTGAGATCATTGACAGGCCACCAGCTTTGTGTCTTCCCGTGTAGTTCTGGGCTGATTCCTCACCGTTCTCATGATCATTGCAACTCCACAAGGTGAGATCTTGCATGGAGCCCCAGGCCGAGGGAGATTGACAGTTCTTTTGTGTTTCTTCCATTTGCGAACAATCGCACCAACTGTTGTCACCTTCTCACCAAGCTGCTTGGCGATGGTCTTGTAAGCCCATTCCAGCCTTGTGTAGGTCTACAATCTTGTCGCTGACATCCTTGGAGAGCTCTTTGGTCTTGGCCACGGTGGAGAGTTTGGAATCTGATGAATTGCTTCTGTGGACAGGTGTCTTTTATACAGGTAACAAGCTGAGATTAGGAGCACTCCCTTTAAGAGTGTGCTCCTAATCTCAACTGGTTACCTGTATAATAGACACCTGTGAGCCAGAAATCTTTCTGATTGAGAGCGGGTCAAATACTTATTTCCCTCATTAAAATTCAAATCAATTTATAACATTTTTGACATGCGTTTTTCTGGATTTTGTTGTTATTCTGTCTCTCACTGTTAAAATAAAACGTCTATTAAAATTATAGACTGATCATTTCTTTGTCAGTGGGCAAACGTACAAAATCAGCAAGGGATCAAATACTTTTGTCCCTCACTGTACAGAAATAACTAATTTATGTAAGTATTCAGACTCTTTGCTATGCGACTCGAAATTGAGCTCGGGTGCACCCTGTTTCCATTGATCATCCTTGAGATGGTTCTACAACTTGATTGGAGTCCACCTGTGGTCAATTCAATTGATTGGATATGATTTGAAAATGCCCACACCTGTCTATTTCAGGTTGACAGTGCATGTCAGAGCAAAAACCAAGCCATGAGGTCCAAGGAACTGTCCGTAGAGCTCCAATACAGGATTTTGTCAACTCACATTTCTGCAACATTTAAAGTCCCCGAGAACACAGTGCCCTCCATCCTTCTTAAATGGAAGAAGTTTGGAATCTCCAAGACTCATCCTAGAGCTTGCCGCTCGGCCAAACTGAGCAATCGGGGGAGAAGGGCCTTGGTCAGGGAGGTGACCAAGTACCCCATGGTCACTCTGACAGAGCTCCAGAGTTCCTCTGTGGAGATGGGAGAACCTTCCAGAAGGACAACCATATCTGCAGCCAGACAGAAGCCACTCCTCAGTAAATGGCACATGACAGCCCACTTGGAGTTTGCCAAAAGGTACCTTTAGGTCTCATTCTAGAAACAAGATTCTCTAGTCTGATGAAACCAAGATTGAACTCTTTGGCCTGAATGCCAAGCGTCATGCCTGGAGGAAACCTGGCACCATCCCTACAGGGAAGGATGGTGGTGGCAGCATCATGCTGTGGGGATGTTTTTAAGTGGCAGGGACTGGGAGACTAGTCTGGATCGAGGGAAAGATAAAAGGAGCAAAGTACAGAGAGATCCTTGATGAAAACCTGCTCAGGACCTCAGACTGGGGTGAAGGTTCACCTTCCAACAGGACAATGACCCTAAGCACACAGCCAAGACATCCCGAAGCCACTCCTGCATTAAGTCTCTAAATGTCCTTGATTGGCCCGGACATGAACCCGATCAAACATCTCTGGAAAGACCTGAAAATAGCTGTGCAGCGATGCTCCCCATCCAACCTGACAGAGCTTGAGAGGCTCTGCAGAGGAGAATACAGGTGTGCCAAGCTTGTAGCGTCATACCCAAGAAGACTTGAGGCTGTCATCACTGCCGAAGGTGCTTCAAAAACGTACAGAGTCGGAACCATTTCCTGGAAAACAACAAAATGGAGACCGTCTGAATACTTATGCAAATGTGATATTTCAGTTTTGTATTTTTTATAAATTAGCAAAAACGTATACAAAACTGTTTTTGCTTTGACCTGGGGTATTGTGTTTAGATCGATGAGAAAACAACTATTGAATACATTTTAGAAAAGGTTGTAATGTAACAAAATGTGGAAAAAGTCATGCGGTCTGAATACTTTCCAAATGCACTATACATTTTTGCAAATGATTTATGTTCATTACACCTTTACAAACCCAATATGGTATCTAAGACCTGGAAGCTTAGCTTATTTTGTGTTAGCCCACTTTTGTATTATGTAACTATCCTTTTGATTGATTCCTGGTTGATTTGATGATCCCCTTAAACGTATGGATTATTTTTCTATGATTACCCATGACATGTGTTTCACATTTTCTCCTCAAAAAATGTATTGATCAAATGAACACCAACTGCCCTTAAAATCTATGGGAAACATGACATGACTTTACCAGATGGCTCATAAGTTGTATATATTCAAGTCTGCTGTAGCTGTACAAATTGACATGATGACAAAGTCAAACTCAGGGGGTACTACACGCTGTAATTGTAGGAAGTACTGTATGTTTGGAAGAAGTGGACCCAGCAGGTGAGTGCCGTAAATTACTCTGGTTGCAAAGACATTGCAGCTGAATTGCCCAGATGTCCACTCCGCACATACCTCCAATCTTGACAGGGGATCAGAATCAGATCCAGAAAGAGACGGTCTCCATTTCATTGTTTTCCAGGAAATGGTTCCGACAAGAGTCAAAATCCAGCTGATAAACATGCTCTCGGAAACAGGCCTGCCTGTGATCGAGGCCACCAGCTTTGTGTCTTCAAAGTGGGTACCACAGGTAATAACTCTTCTCCGTGTTCCCAGAAAGCTTACTGAGTGATTTATTAGGCTCTCATTGTTCTCTTCAGGACTACTGGGGGAAACCTGCTACTCCAGTATCCCAGTTAGACCCTGGACTCGCAGATGTTTTTGGGGAAAACCTTGAGCTATAGGCCTATTCCAGAACCTGTTTTCCAAGCACTTTATTTTGTTTGCCTGTGTAAAATATATGACAGTTCACCTCATGAAAGAAACTACAGATGTCTGTGTCATATTATTGAGTTGTATTGAGACAAATAATGTGGAACAGCTATCTCTGCATTTCTATATGAGCTTCTGGAAAATGTGAGTTTTCGTAAAACTAGGCTACATACTAGTCTCGCTTGCCAGGTGCATGGACCTCCATCAGCAGCCGTGGGAAGAGACTATACTCTGTCGACATATTTTGTAAACATGCTTTTGTCTGTTGTCAAGATGGCGGACCACACTGAAGTGCTTCAAGCCATCCACAGATCTTCTCATGCTCGTTATCCTGTACTGACACCCAACATGCACGGCTTTCAGGATGCTGTAAGCATTTCATTATTCATCCGAGAAATCACACTCTTTAAAAAGAACAGATATCTCCCTAGGCTCCCCTGATGTGTCGTGCTGTATAAAGGTTGAGGGAACACTATGCCTGTGATGAATGGAAACGTTTTAAAGTAATGTTTGTTCCATAATCTTACATCGAAATAATGTAACTTCCCTCTGTCCTGTTGAAGGTTGCAGCTGGTGCTACTGAAGTGGCCGTGTTTGGGTCTGCCTCTGAGACCTTCAGTCAGAAAAATATCAATTGCTCTATTGATGCCAGCATGCTGAGGTTCGAGGAAGTCATTTGCACTGCTAAACAACAACAGATTCCAATCCGTGGGTTTGTATCATTCCTCACTTTGCGCTTCTTCACCAGTAAAGCCATTTTACTTGAATATATTGCAATGATTCCATATGCTCTTTAACTGGTGTCAACCATGTACAGTTGTGGACAAATATAGTGGCACCCTTGCACTTTTCTTAAATAATGTCCTATTTCTTCTAAAAATAAAAAAATTAATAATTTTGGTCTCCACACCATGTAATTGGATTTTCAACATTGCAGAACCAATTTTATTTTTGCAAACTTAAGTTTACAATTTTGATTTAAGAATATAAAGACACATTTTATGGACATGGGTACTGGGGGCCCTGAACGTGTACATGTCATAATGTAATCAACAGACTATCAATGTGTTTTCGAGTCCAATGATTAACTTTGTGTCCAAAAACTGGGTCTCCATCGAAGGTAAAGACTGCCATCAAGGAACTTCACTGGACTATATGCAAACTGGAACAATATACCCTGAGGCTGTATTTATTGTAGCTGGGGATTTTAACAAAGCAAATTTGAGAACAAGGCTACTTAAATTCTTCCAGCATATTAATTGTGCTACTTGCATAGGCAATACCCTCAACCACTGCTACTCTAACGTCCGCGATGCATACAAAGCCCTCCCTTAGGCAAATCTGACCATGACGCCATCTTGCTCCTACTGTCTTATAAACAGAAAATCAAACAGGATGTAACAGTGACGAGAACCATTCAACACTGGTCCGACCAATCGGAAGCCACGCTTCAAGATTGTTTTGATTAGGTGGACTGGAATATGTTCCGGTCAGCCTCAGAACAACATCGACCTACACGCTGACTCGGTGAGTGTGTTTATAAAGAAGTGCATTGGAGATGTTATACCCACTGGGACTATTCAAACCTACCCTAACCAGAAACCGTGGATAGATGGCGGCATTCGCGCAAAACTGAAAGTTCGATCCAAAGCATTTAACCATGGAAAGAGGTCTGGGAATATGACTGAATATAAACAGTGTAGTTATGCCCTCCACAAGGCAATCAAACAACCGATCTGCCAGTACAGGGACAAGGTGGAGTCGCAATTCAACGGCTCAGACACGCAACGTATGTGGCAGGGTCTACAGGAAATCACGGACTACAAAAAGAAAACCAGCCACGTCACGGACACAGACGTCATGCTTCCAGTCAAATTAAACACTTTCTTTACCCGCTTTGAGGGAAATAAAGTGCTACCGGCGAGGCATGCTAACAAGGACTGTCCCCGTCCCCCCCACACGCACAGCACCCAATGTCAAAGGAAGGCCAAAAAGATCATCAAGGACATCAGCCACCCGAGCCACTGCCTGTTCACACCGTTACCATCCAGAAGATGAGGTCAGTACAGGTGCATCAAAGCAGGGGCCGAGAGACAAAAAAAAAAAAAGCTTCTATCTCAAGGCCATCAGAATGCTAAACAGCAATCACTAACTCAGAGAGGCTGTTGCCTACATTAATATAAACTAGTCACTTTATACGATGTCTCTTTTAAATAATGCCACTTTAATAACGTTTACATATCTTACATTACTCATATCAGATGTATATACTGTATTTTATACCGTCTATAGCACCTTTCCTATGGCGCTTGGCCATCGCTCATCCATATACTTACATGTACATATTCTCATTCACCCCTTTAGATTTGTTTGTATTAGGTAGTTGTTGGGGATTGTTAGATTACTTATTAGATATTACTGCACTGTCGGAACTAGAAGCACAAGCACTTCGCTACACTTGCATTAACATCTGCTAATGTGTATGTGACAAATAAAATTAGATTTGATTTGAGGTTGTGGGTCTTCCAACAGGACAACGACCCCAAACACACATCAAAAGCACCCAAGAATGGTTCAAGAAGAAATACTGGACTCTTTGAATCGCACCCATAGCCCACGGCGAGAACTGAAAACAGCAGTTGGTGGAGGGCAACCCTCTAACATTGAAGAATTAGAGCAGTTTGCTACTGAAGAGTGGGCCAAATTGCCAGTAGAAAGGTGCAACAAGCTCATTGAAAGCTACAAGAAGCAATTGTTGGCAGTTATCTTGGCCAAAGACTGTGGAACCAAGTAATAGCTCTGGGATGCCAATAACTTTGTCCATGCCATTTGTCTTTATTTTCTAAATTAAAATTGAAAGTTTAAGTTTAGAAAAATAAAATTGGTTCTGTAATGTTGAAACTCCAATAAGGTGTGGAGACTTTATTGTTGTGGTTGCAATTTTAGCTTATTTTTTTATGAAATAGGGAAATATTTAAGAAAAGTGAAAGGGTTCCAATATATTTGACCACAACTGTATGTTTATGTTGACTTTGGAAAAAAATGCACTGTTGTAAAATGTTTCAAAGGACTAATGTTACTCTCTCTCTGTTAGCAAAGGTACACTCAGACAGTGATAAATGACTCCAGAAATAATAGGTTAACAAGCAAATTTCCAGATGTGCACTGAATCGTTCTATGTGTTGCTTCAACTACAAGTCCAGATGGACAGTATAGAACCGCTGACATGAAGCATGTTTAAATTTTGTGGTACAGTAGCCCCCTTTCATCCAAACAACGCAGCAATGCCATGGCAACGCATCAGTTTGACACAGGCATTCTGGCAGATCTCCCGCTGTTGGAGATGGCTTGGGCAGCACTCCCTTCCCTCGAGTCCTGCTAGAACTTGCTGGATATTCCGGTGACAAACTGAGGTATCGTCTAACGACTGCGAGCCCAAGAGAAACATTTTCTACTTTTCACATGTCCGCTATTTCAAGCAGTGAACGTTTCCTACACATATGGAATAGGCATATTGTTTGATTTCACCCCCCTGTACAATTTCTCATTGCTACTGTCAACAACATAACCACTACATATAACAAAATATTCAACACCAATTGGTTATAAGATTTGAAGTCTATATTGCACTGGCAGTTAGCGGTTACTGAATCCAGAAAACAGAGTTATGGTCTACCTTAATTCTAATGACAGATAGCATAAATTAGGACTTTTTGACCAGAGAGATTTAACCTTTTAGTGCAATTCACTGTGTAACATGTGGCCAAGTTGGCATGTTTATGACCCATGTATTAATATATTCCATGTGTGTTTATGACCCATGTATTAATATATAGTACCAGTCAAAAGTTTGGACACACCTACTCATTCAAGAGATTTTCTTCATTTTCACTATTTTCTACATTGTAGAATATTAGTGAAGACATCAACACTATGAAATAACACACATGGAATCATTTAGTAACCAGAAAGGTGTCAAACAAATCAAAATATATTTTACATTTGAGATTCTTCAAAGTAGCCACCCTTTGCCTTGATGTTAGCTTTGCACAGTCTTGGCATTCTCTCAACCAGCTTCACCTGGAATGCTTTCCAACAGTCTTGAAGGAATTCCCACATATGCTGAGCACTTGTTGGCTGCTTTTCCTTAACTCTGCCGTCCAACTCATCCCAAACCATCTCAATAGGGTTGAGGTCAGGTGATTGTGGAGGCCAGGTCATCTGATGCAGCACTTCATCACTCTCCTTCTTGGTCAAATAGCCCTTACACAGCCTGGAGGTGTGTTGGGTCATTGTCATGTTGAAAAACAAATGATTGTCCCACTAAGTAAAAACCAGATTGGATGCCGCATCTCTGCAGAATACTGTGGTGGCCATGCTGGTTAAGTGTGCCTTGAATTCTAAATACATCACTGACAGTGTCACCAGCAAAGCATCCCCACACAATCACAGCTCCTCTTCCATGCTTCACGGTGGGAACAACACATGCGGAGATCATCCCTTCACCTACTCTGCGTCTCACAAAGACACAGCGGTTGGAACCAAATATCTCAAATTTGGACTCATTAGACGAAAGGACAGATTTCCGCCGGTCTTATGTCCATTGCTCATGTTGCTTGTCCCAAGCAAGTCTCTTATTATTATTATTGGTGTCCTTTAGTAGTTGTTTCTTTGCAGTAATTCAACCATGAAGTTCTGATACACACAGTCTCAAATCAAATAAAAAATGTGTCACATGCGCCGAATACAACAGGCCTTAGAGTGTGAAATGCTTACTTACAAGCCTTTAATCAACAATTCAGTTTTAAGAAAAAAAAAGTGTTAAAGTATCTACTAAAATTAACTGAAATAAAAATTGTAAAAAGTTCTAAAATACAAAACAAAAGAGAAATAGAATAATATAAATAACAGTAGCGAGGCTATATACAGAGAGTACCGGTACAGAGTCAATGTGCGGGGGCAAATACCATTAGCCAAATACATTTAAACTCGGTTTTTCTCCATTTCTGACATTTAATCCTAGTAAAAATTCCATGTCTTAGGTCAGTTATGATCACCACTTTATTTTAAGAATGTGAAATGTCAGAATAATAGCAGAGAGAATGATTTATTTAAGCTTTTCTTTCATCACATTCCCAGTGGGTCAGAAGTTTACATACATTCAATTGGTAATTGGTAGCATTGCCTTTAAATTGTTTAACTTGGGTCAAACGTTTCGGGTAGCCTTCCACAAGCTTCCCACAACAAGTTAGGTGAATTTTGGCCTATTTCTCCTGCCAGAGCTGGTGTAACTGAGTCAGGTTTGTAGGCCTCCTTGCTCGCACATGCTTTTTCAGTTCTGCAAACAAATGTTCTATGGGATTGAGGTCAGGGCTTTGTGATGGTCATTACTATAACTTAAGCCATTTTGCCACAACTTTGGAATTATGCTTTGGGTCATTGTCCATTTGGAAGACCCATTTGTGACCAAGCTTTAACTTCCTGACTGATGTCTTGAGATGTTACTTCAATATATCCACATAATTTTCCTACTTCATGATGCCATCTATTTTGTGAAGTGCACCAGTCCCTCCTGCAGCAAAGAACCCCCACAACATGATGCGGCCACCCCCGTGTTTCATGGATGGGATGGTGTTCTTCGGCTTGCTTGTCTCCCCCTTTTTCCTCCAAACATAACGATGGTCATTAAACAGTTCTATTTTTGTTTAATCAGACCAGAGGACATTTCTCCACAAAGTACGATCATTGTCCCCATGTGCAGTTGCAAACCGTAGTCTGGCTTTTTTATGGCGGTTTGGGAGCAGTGGCTTCTTCCTTGCTGAGCGGCCTTTCAGGTTATGTCGACATAGGACTCGTTTTAATGTGGATATAGGCAGGGTAGCCTAGTGGTTAGAGCGTTGGACTAGTAACCGGAAGGTTGCAAGTTCAAACCCCCGAGCTGACAAGGTACAAATCTGTCGTTCTGCCCCTGAACAGGAAGTTAACCCACTTTTCCTAGGCCGTCATTGAAGATAAGAATTTGTTCTTAACTGACTTGCCTAGTTAAATAAAATAAAAATCTTCACAAGGTCCTTTGCTGTTGTTCTGGGATTGATCTGCACTTTTCGCACCAAAGTAGGTTCATCTCTAGGAGACAGAACGTGTCTCCTTCGTGAGCGGTATGATGGCTGCGTGGTCCCATGGTGTTTATACTTGCGTACT
This sequence comes from Oncorhynchus keta, assembly GCF_023373465.1. Lineage (NCBI taxonomy): Eukaryota > Metazoa > Chordata > Actinopteri > Salmoniformes > Salmonidae > Oncorhynchus > Oncorhynchus keta. Next base: position 16,426,698 of record NC_068444.1, on the reverse strand, counting down.
ATTGTTTGTACAGCTGAACGTGGTAAATTCAGGTGTTTGGAAATTTCTCCCAAGGATGAACCAGACTTGTGGAGGTCTACAATTGTTTTCTGAGGTCTCGGCTGATTTATTTTGATTTTCCCATGATGTCAACCAAGGAGGCACTGAGTTTGAAGGTAGGCCTTGAAATACATCCACAGGTACACCTCCAATTGATTAAAATTATGTCAATTAGCCTGTCTGAAGCTTCTAAAGCCATGACATAATTTTCTGGAATTTCCCAAGCTGTTTAAAGGCACAGTCAACTTAGTGTATGTACACTTCTGACCCACTGGAATTGTGATACAGTGAATTATAAGTGAAATAATCTGTCTGTTAATAATTGTTGGAAAAATTACTTGTGTCATGCAGAAAGTAGATGTCCTAACCGACTTGCCAAAACTGTAGTTTATTAACAATACATTTGTGGAGAGGTTGAAAAATGAGTTTTAATGACTCCAACCGAAGTGTATGTAAACTTCTGACTTCAACTGTACATGTAGATAGAGGTAAAGTGCTTTGCATGGATGATAAACAGACTAGCAGCAGCATAAAAATGGGGGCGGTGGGGACAATGGAATTAGTCCGGGTAGCCATTTGATTAGCTGTTCAGGAGTCTTATGTCTTGGGGGTAGAAGCTGTCTAGAAGCCTTTTGGACCGAGACTGCTTGCCGTGCGGTAGCAGCGAGAACAGTTTATGACTAGAGTAGCTGGAGTCTTTGGCAATTTTTTGGGCCTTCCTCTGACATTGCATGGTATAGAGGTCCTGGGTGGCAGGAGGCTTGGCCCCAGTGATGTACTGGGCCGTACGTACTGCCCTCTGTGATGTTCAGATGTGTCCGTTATTTGAACTCTGTAAAGTATTTATTTTGGCAGCCATTTCTGAGGCTGGTAACTCTAATGAACTTGTCTTCTGGTATCTCTGGGTCTTCCTTTCCTGTGGCGGTCCTCATGAGATTCAGTTTCATCATAACCCTTGATGGTTTTTGTGACTGCACTTAAAGCAACTTTCAAAGTTCTTGAAATTTTCCAGATTGACTGAACTTCATGTCTTAAAGTAATGATGGACTTGCCATAATATGGACTTGGTATTTTACCAAATAGAACTATCTTCTGTAAACCTCCCTTACATTGTCACAACACAACTGATTGGCTCAAACGCATTAAGAGGGAAAGAAATTCCACAAATTAACTTTTAACAAGGTACACCTGTTATTTGAAATGAATTCCAGGTGACTACCTCATGAAGCTGGTTGAGAGAATGCCAAGAGTGTGCAAAGCTATCATCAAGGCAAATGGTGGTTACTTTAAAGAATCTCAAATGTCAAATATATTTTGATTTGTTGAACACTTTTTGGTTACTACATGATTCCCTATATGTTCGTTCATAGTTTTTATATCTTCAATATTATTCTACAATGTAGAACATAGTCAAAATAAGGAAAAACCCTTGAATGAGTGCGTGTCCAAACTTTTGACTGGTACTATATGTGTGTTTATGACCCGTGTATTAATATATGCCAAGTGTGTTTATTTGACCATGTATGTTTGTTTTCTTTTAGATGTGTTTCTTGTGCACTAGGATGTCCATATGAGGGACCCATTGAACCCACTAAAGTTGCAGAGGTAAGGCAACACTTCTGCGTTGCCGCCTTGTGTCAATAATGGACATACTCTATACCTTATACGTGGGTCGCTCCACGATATTAGTACCTTTTGGCTCGTGTAACTTGTTGAAAAAATCTAGTTTTATTTCACCTAATATTAACATTCTGTCACAAAGAGCACATGTTCAACCTAATTTTTAAAAATCCTATCTCAAAAATAACTGTAGTAAGTGCCTATTAAGTGCCAAATCAAGTAACAGTTTTGACCGTAACAGGGTTTAATCTTACATCAGCCAAAAATCCCTTGTGACAGGGGAAATGGAAGCTTGTTGTGTGCAACAGGGAGAGGCAATTTAATGCAAGCTTCACAAAGAAAATGCAATTTTTCAAAGATTTCTATTCAAATCAACACTGGAGTTGCTTACCAAGAAGGCATTGAATGTTCCTCAGTGGCCTATTTACAGTTTGTTTTTACGGTTTGAAAATCTATGAATCTAAGACTTGAAAATTGCTGTCTAGCAATGATCAACCATCAACTTGACAGAGCTGGTAGAATTTTTAAAAGAATAATGGGAAAATTTTGTGCAATCCAGGTGTGCAAAGCTCTTCTAGACTCATAACTGTTATTATCGCCTGTTGGGGTATTTTGTGTAGATGGGTGAGAGAAAAAAATATATTAAATAAATGTTGAATTCAGGCTGTAACATAACAAAATGTGAAATAATCAAGTGGTATGAATACTTTCTGAAGGCACTGTCTAGTAAAGAGCACTTAATTTCATATACAGTGTCAGGCTTTTGAAAATCCAACATTGGTGGACAATTTCTATTTAAAACATCAAAGGGAGGCCGTAGGGAATCATTTTCTGTAAATGTATAATCTAAACAATGTCAAACACCCGAAAGGACTGTTTCCTAGATTTAAAAACAACTTTCATATATCTGTGATGCCGTAACTACAGTATACACCGTTCTTCTGTTTTATGTTAAAATGTAACCTTAATGTAACTAGGCAAGTCAGTTAATAAAGAACAAATTCTTATTTGCAATGACGGCCTACATCGGCCAAAAGCAGACCACGCTGGGCTAATTGTGCGCCGCCCTATGGGACTCCCAATCACGGCCGGTTGTGGTACAGCCTGGATCATATCAAGCAAGAGAGCTCTGAGCTCCAGCATGTTTATGTTTCCAATGGACTTGTTATGATAAGTTGCTCTATTCTTGGCTATAGGTGGTAAAGCGGTTGTATGAACTGGGCTGCTACGAGGTGTCTCTGGGGGATACTATCGGCGTGGGCACCCCAGGCTCCATGGCCAAGATGCTGCACTACGTCATGAAAGAGGTACCCAGCAGCGCTCTGGCCGTTCACTGCCACGACACCTACGGCCAGGCTCTGGCCAACATCCTAACTGCACTGCAGGTAATGAGCTAACTGCTAACATTTAAGCACAATATGGGCACCACGGTTGTTTCAAACACATATTTTTTAGATCCCCTGACAATCTAGGGTATGAGTAATGTGGAGTAAAAGGTTACTGAAAGGATGCATGGTAAACGTTCATGACACAATACATAACAATGTGGTAGAGGGCCATTATGAAGTGGTCCAAGATGGATATTCATTTGAGCCAGTTTGCTACAGCAGGAAAATAATCCTGCAGCAATAGGAAATGTGTATTATAATTCATGGACATTTTTGTAGTGGCTTATACACTTTTTGTAAGGGAAAATCAAGTCTGAAATGTCAAAGTGGATATTTCACTCAACTACACTACAAGTTTTACATTTCCTACATTGCAGGAAAGTTGTCACCAAATAAAGGTCCTACATCTGTATTATGAAGGCTTTTGTGTACCGAACGTCTTGTGTGCTCCGATTGTTTTGTGAGAATTGAGGAGACATTGTTTGCTTGACTGAAAATATATTCATAAACAACAAAAACAAAGGTATATGTCACAATAGGACATACTGTACAGAAATAGGAGAACACACATCTCAATTTGGAATTGGGAACATGATCTGGAAGTCCCCCACAAAGTAAAATAATACAAAAACTGCACACCAATAAAATCCCAGAATCATAATGAACACAAGATATGCTCTCCTATTACCAGCACCTACATTAAAGATAATAAAATAGTATTTCACAGATCATCAATAAAGCTTTATCCTCTCTTTAAACCACAATATCGAATTAAGTTGTACAAAGCTTCCTGGAACACCACTCTTCTATTGTGTTTTTCACCACCCCTCCGGAGTGAACCTGTAACCCGGGAGTCAGTCAGGTCATAAACCAGAGGTAAGGTAGACATGGCTGTATCAGTTCTCTGGGGAACCTCATTGTGCTCTGTCTCCCAGTTTGTCATCCTTGGCAGCGGAGGGATGATATTTTGGTGCTGGGCGGGGTGTGGGTTTGGGTCAGAAGATGTGAAGGGGGTTCACACAAAGGCTCACCTATTCAGTGTCTGTTTCACATGACAGTGCCCTGGTCTTGACAATGGTACTGAGTGTGAGCGGAGGAAACAGCCAGCCCTGAGGGGTTCCCAACTCATGTGCTGCTTGGCTGTTGAACTATTTGACAATGCTGCACTTAAAGGGCATGGGGAAAATGATCCTATCATTGGCCCGCATGAAACACATGGAAAATGGAGAAGGCGAAAGAAACCGGTCCAGACCAGTAACTATGTAACTGAGACAGCGAGAATGAAGTGACTATCGCTGGATTCATTGAGAAATCGAGAGTTTGGGACTATAAGGTTCTATCTGCAAAAATATGATTCTGAGATAATTAGCTTTAAAGTTTCGCAACCCTCATTGTGTCAGCAATTTTAATCTTGTTTTCTTTTGAACTTAACAACATGGATTTGGGTATTTAAAGTACTATATAGGTAGAGAACATTGAACAAAACAAGGCTATGTCAATAACAACATTTTGACAAAAATGCAGATAGAAAGTTATATTCCCAGTCTCCCAAAAAGTGACATGGTAAGACACTTAGAAAAACAGAACAATTCAGAATGAAAAAGGCATCAGTCACTTAAGAAAAGCATTTGTTGTGCTGCAATCCCACTTACCCTAAATAACCCAGTCTGCATAACCTTTAGCACTGATTCATGGCTTTACTTATGAATTTATCTACTCAGAAAATACACCAGTGTTAAATCAACACTGACAGTGTTACATTTAACACTGATCCAGTGTCTCTGCAGTTCCACACTTTCAGTCTTAAATTAACATAGTGCTTAGTCTATAATACCTTATTTGCGTAAAAACATTCATATTGAAACAAACAATTCTAAAAATCGACCTGCAATAGAGCATGCTGGAAATATGATAATGATGGCTCTGGTTTAACACTGGTTATTAACACCAACACTGGGGTTCTTTTACACCCATTAGTGTTAATGTATCACTTACAGAGTTCATTTAACTCCTGAATTGACACTATAAAAGTTACACTGAAAGATCAACACTAGGTAACACTGGCCGATTTGCTGTGTATTTCCATGCTCAGGGAATTGTACATGTTCATAGAACAGCTTTCTGTTTTGTATTTTTTTTTTAAACAACCTTTCAACACATCCTGATGTTGGGCACTTTTGACAAGGGGTGAGAAGACCCAGAGGGTGGGTAAAATTCCTTTCTGTGAATCACATAGAAATTGATTTATCACAGCTGCCCCGTGACCATTGAAAATAATAACAGGCGTGGATATTTAGCCAACCATTTGTTCTCCTCCCATCTCAACAACCTCAGTGGAAATGAAAGATTTTATCATAGACTTTTCATTACTGAGTGCCAGTAGTCCATGCCACCAACTGGGATAGAAATGAATTCCACTAACCCCTGTCAACCCCGTGTCAACTCTGCTTTTGTTCATGATAATGACATTCCATGCTCTTTGTACCTTTATTTTGGGGAGTTCTGGGGTCCTTTGTTACAAACCCACCTTGGCGGGTCACACAATGACAAAGTATGTACTTTGTTTTTCAGGCTTGGCAGGGAAATAGATTTGATCTGACCCAACGTTTCCATGTAAACTGCAGCTGACTTGCTGAGCTATTGATAGAACTCAGTGTAGCCAGACGCTCTTGACTGAGAATTCAGACCTGTTCTTAATCATGCTTATCTCCTCTACATTAAGCAAAGCAAGACCGAGCCAAAGCTCATCGACAGTGCTTTAAACTTGTGAATCTCGCTAAATACACCACATACAAAAGTATGTGAACATCCCTTCAAATGAGTGGATTCGGCTATTTCAGCCAAACCCATTGCTGACAGGTTTATAAAATATAAACCGCCTCTGGAAGCAACGTCAGCTCACAGAACTGTTCATCGTAAGCTTCATGAAAGGAGTTTCCATTGCCGAGCAGCCACAGCATGCTCTATTACTAGCGAAGATCACTATGCGCAATGCCAAGCGTCGGCTGGAGTGGTGTAAATCTCGCCGCCATTGGACACTGGAGCAGTGGAAATACGTTCTCTAGAATGATGAATCACTCTTCACCATCTGGCAGTCCTTTGGACAAATCTGGGATTGGCGGTTGCCAGGAAAACACTACCTGCCCAAATACATAGCGCCAAATGTAAAGTTTGGTGGGAGGAATAATGGTCTGGGGCTGTTTTTCGTGGTTCGGGCTAGGCCCCTTAGTTTCAGTGAAGGGAAATCTTAACGATACAGCATACAATGACATTCTACATGGTTCTGTGATTCCAACTTTGTGGCAACAGTTTGGGGAAGTACCTTTCCAGTTTTCAGCATGACAATGCCCTCGTGCACAAAGTGAGGTCCATACAGAAATGGTTTGTTGAGATCGGTGTGGAGGAACACAGATCCCTGAACTCAACCACATCGAACACCTTTGGGATGAATTGGAACGCTGACTGCGAGCCAGGCCTGATCGTCCAACATCAGTACTCCACCTCACTACTGCTCTTGTGGCTGAATGGAAGCAAATCCCTGCAGCAATGTTCCAACATCTAGTGGAAAGCATTCCCAGAAGAGTGGAGACTGTTATAGTAGCAATGTTCCAACATCTAGTGGAAAGCCTTCCCAGAAGAGTGGAGACTGTTACAGCAGCAATGTTCAGACATCTAGTGGAAAGCCTTCCCAGAAGAGTGGAGACTGTTATAGTAGCAAAGGGAGACCAACTCCAAATTAATGTCCATGATCTTGGAGAGAGATGTCCGAAGAGCAGTTGTCCACATACTTTTGGTCATGTAGTGTATTTACAGAGTGGAAAGTATGAATGTTATTCTGATAATGGGTGGAAGTGTGTCAGTAAGGGTCACTATTCCATTTTGTCCAATATATCTAAATACTACGATGAGTGTTTTCCCAGTGGTGGCTTGAGAGACCCACGAATGGGTTGTACTGTAGCTAATATCTGCTGGGTAGTGGATCTCTATCTTGGATAGAGATGTTTATGTTTACTTGTGGTGTACAAGAAACCTCCCAAAGCTTTAGATGGTCCTAGAACCAAAACGTTTGGGAAGCACTGGTGATAGAGACAAAGTTGTAAATAGGATGAGGATGTTTCATAACCACAGTGATGACAAATCAAACAGGCATGTTGTCCAATAAACCTATGGTTATGAGTTAACCCATGCAATCCAGAGGACATTACATTTGAGCTGTGTAGGTGTATTGTTGAGTGTCATTAAAGTGAAGTGAGATGGGTGTAAAGACCTGTCAGTGGTAAACAACTCTGCCTATTTTCAACAAAGTGACTAAACATTTAGACAGCTTCATCCATGTGGTTTGATGGTTGATTACTAAACCCTCACTCCAAGGTCAAGGAGCAAAGTCTCTAGAATAATGAGTGTTAACATTAGTTTAATGTTACTGACTCTTCAAACGCAAGGTTGTTGACATATCAACAAAGGGAGTCATGCCCAAAGGGAGTCTCTTTTCTAAAGAATTTGCAATGCTCACGTTGTGCAGTCTTAGCAAGTTTATCTTCAGTAAGCATGTTTAGTGCTCTAGCTAGCTTGACTACAGCACCACCTATGACAATATTTAAACTTTTCTCTAAAAATGACTTCTGGAAATTTGGCAACATTGCCAACATGACAGGCTACAAGGAACTCCCATTTAATTGCCTGCTGAGGATATTAGCTTATTAGAAAAGGCCTGTGCCCCAGAGCGTGGTGCAGGAGTCAGTGTATGTGCCAGGTAACCATAGTGATGAAAGCCAGTAACTTGGTGGAAAATATACCTCTCCGTGTGCGCATAAGATCAAGACAATGCTGCCCTGGGCATGGTCCCGTTAGTACACGAACACACAAAGATATGGTGCCTTATTAGAGAGTAAAACACTATCAATTAATTAACCTCAGGTCGACATGAGGTGTCTGCTGTATCTCAAGATGGAAAATATAGTTTAATATACTAAAAACCATGCATCTCAAAGTTAACTATACAAACAACAAAGGTTAGATTGGAGCAAGAATTGGTGCAACCAATGAGGCAGGTGAAATTAGTATTTCTTGAATTTAGTATGACTTACTTCTTCAGCTTACTGTACAAAACATGGTAGTCAAATGCTTTGAGTGGTTTACACTGTAACTGAGGGGTACTTTCTTTAAGAGTGAGGACTCTACTTGGCCAATGAGCGCCATGGTCTTGACTAGACAATAGCAGGTTTTCATGCTTTAAGTTAGAAATTTCCCTCTTTTAATTTCTGATGAATCCATATATGTTTTTGTGTCTACCTCCCTATTACCTACACATATCAAGGAAGATGGTGTGGCTTTACAATGACAGGACAGTTTATTTATTGCTGGAAAGGGCTGTCCCAGGTTAGACATTTGTCAGCCTTGTGAGTTACCATTGAATACAATCTCCTTCAGTTCCACATTCTATGTAGAGAAATGTCAAGGCTGCGTTGGTGAAACATTGCTGCCTCAAACACTTCAATGAACATACCCTTTCTGCCCCAAGTGTCACACTGCCGCACTTCAAACAAACAATACTGGGCAAGAGTGTGGCAATCTCTCAAATTGTTCACTTACAGTATATTAGCCGCCTTCCGTAATCCCATATCATGTGAACAGCCCGAGTAAACTAAAGTGTATTCTGCCAGGAATGTATTGTTTTTTTTACCTCCACTGCTCACTGAATGTAGCTCTTTAACAGCCAGGCCACATCTGGTTTCTGGGCTATGAGAGGCTAATTGAACACTGGCAATTTGGACTTTCTGACCACCAGTCCCTGTGCATATTACGTCCCATAGAGCAACAGGAGTCAGACGTGTTGTTGAAAAGGATCGCTGTGCTCTTGCATTTTGTTCCACTCGGAAATGGTCCTCCGGAGACCCTTTGACCCTCTCGCAGTTAGCGGCAGAATGCGAGAGGTTTGGCACTGTAAATTACAACTCTGTGTTTACACAACAAAAAAGTCTGCCCAGTACAATATCCTGCCCTGGAGTTAACTAAGGTCTGGGAATCTTGTGTGCAGTGCACATCGGAGTAGATCACTAGGCCTTTGCCAACACAAACAGCAATTACAGGCTGCTCAGACAGCCCCTGGATAAAATAGACCCTTGTCTCGGAGAAAAGGCACCAATTAGGACCATTGTTTAAAGAGCAAACCGTACTTCCATTATTATTGTTTGCTTGGGTCTGTCCCCCAGGGAGAGACGTCCTTCATGATTTAATTCTGATGTGTCCCCGTGCCACACCGGGGTCATAAGTGAGTTCATTTTATATCACCGTGGGATCCTCTGACATCTGGTTCTGCCACGGGAAGCAGGAAAACGTTAATATTCTCCTGACGGTCGCTGAGATACGTGGAAAACATTGTGAATATCTTAATCTGCGATGCCTCTGAGAGAAGGAAATAACTTTTTAAATATATTTCCTGCAATGCACATTTTGCCATGGGGTGTATAGAAAATATTGCAGTTTTAAAGCAAGTTTTCTGCCATTTTACACATTTTGCCATGGGGCGGAAAGACATTTTTAAAAATGTAGAATAAATGTAATGCAATTCTACAAACTTTGCCATGACTTACAGTTTCTTCAGAAAGTACATAAAGCTTTGTATTCAGGACCTTCCATTTATATATTAGCCATATTTTGCAGTTTTACTTCATTGCCTTATTGCAAAAAGGATGCATGTTTTGGAACATTTTTTATTTTGTACAGGTTTCCTTCTTTTCACTCTAATTAGGTTATAATTGTGGAGTAACTACAATGTTGTTGATCCATCCTTATCCAATCACAGCCATTGAACTCTGTAACTGTTTTAAAGTCACCAATCCCTGAGCGGTTTCCTTTCTCTCCGGCGACTGAGTTAGGAAGGACGTCTGTATCTTTGTAGTGACTGGGTGTACTGATACACCATCCAAAGTGTAATTAATTACTTCAACATGCTCAAAGGGATATTCAATGTCTGCTCTTTCAAAAATGTATGCCCATCTACCAATAGGTGCCCTTCTTGGCGTGAGGCGTTGGAAAACCTTCCTAATCTTTATGGTTGAATCTGTGTTTGAAATGCACTGCTCAAATGAGAGACCTTACAGATAATTGTGTGTGTGGGGTACAGAGATGAGAGAGTCATTCACAAATCATGTTAAACACTATTATTGTACGCAGGGAGTTCATGCAACTTATTATGTGACTTGTTAAGCAGAGTTTTACTCCTGAACTCATTTAGGCTTTCCATAACAAAGGGGTTGAATGCCGTACCTCTCTTTCCTTTACTGACATTTCAGCTTTTAATTTTGTATACATTTCTTATACAAGAAAAGGAAAACATAATTCCATTTTGACATTATGGAGCATTGTGTTTAGGCCAGAGACACAAAATCTGTATTTAAACCATTTTAAATGCAGTTTATAACACAACAAAAAAAGTTGTGGGGTGTGAATACTTTCTAAAGGCACTGTATTCCAATGATCTGAGTGAAAGTGACTAGCAAATTCTTTGTGGGCCGCTTTGAGGTTAGGGCCCCTGGGCACGTGCGCTGCATGCCTGGTCGGTATTCGGACATGATTACTACAAGTTTAGATAGCTGGCTAGACTAACTTACCAATCAAAAAATTGAAAGCTGACATGGCTAATTTAATGACTCTCAGTGACTGACATAACAAGATAAAAAACTGCTGATATATAACCAGATTTCGAACTTGCACCTTGTGTATTCTACTATTCTACCTCTCAAGTTGAGATGATTGATGATTGATTTCCTAGAAAGTAATGTTTTTTGGGGTCATGGGCCACCTAGTGGCTGGGGGCCCTAAGCTACTGCTTATGTCTCTTATGCATGGAACCGGCCCTGCTTGATTTCATAATTTGTCCCAATGAAGACAAAACGTTCCAAGGCTATTGTAAATAACCTGATGGCTTTGAGGCCTGAGGTCCTCAGAGGCATATTATATAGTAATTTCCCCCCATCCTGAAAGTAAGTGAAGCTGTGTACAAGGTTTTAATACGTGGCAGTTGATAAACTGTATAAAACTCAGGTTCTCTGTTGGAGCATATAAATCATGTTTAAAACCCAACATAACAACAACAGCATATCCCATGATTTGAGAGTTAACATCTGGGAAAACTTCTCTATGCTTCATATTGTCTTTAATGAAACGTAAATGTATTCGACAAGAATAATTAAACTTGTCTGGCGGACTGAAGATGTTTTTATGACATCAACATTTTGGATGAAACAAGCTCATGATTTTTTTCTGAAAGGTTAAAGTTTAATGGAAGACAAATTAGCAAGGTGGGTTTAAGGCAAAAGGTTATGCGTTCATGTGTTTTTGAGGTCTTCATAACTTGGAATTGAACTGTCACTTTCAGCTGTACTTCCTGTCTCCTTTGCTTAAAGTCTGAAGGGACAACAAAGGACAACAACAAATCTGTATGCTTTTCTGCATTCTTTATACAGTGATGTTGCATTCCATATGAAAGATAAAAACATTCTTATCATGATAAAGTGGATTATTCTCCCCAAGATCACATGAGGTGGATGTTTTGGGAATGTTTAACTACGATAAGGCATTTCTTTCCTGCAACACTAGTTCAATCAAAAATCAGTGAGCCTATCCCTTGCTAAGCAACACGTTCTGGCTGTTTGGTACCGTGGTCCAACAATACGCTCAACAATGCATCATTCATTCTCATGTGGAGGCCAGACAGTTGGTGTCGTAGGCAGTAAAAAGCATTTTCCCACAGAAAGTAGAACTCTCTCTGACAATTACTTTTATTGTGGACATTGCATGAACCAATTTGAACTCAGAGACATTAAACAAAACAAGACATACATTTTATATGTAATTATTTCTACATATGGATACATCCTATTTTTTCAGGACATAGAAAATACTGAGACATTATACTCAAAGACAGCAGAGGGTGTCTTGATGTCATTGAAATTGAGTTATTGCCCTGAATTTAAACAACCCCAGCGCTTAGTAACACACACCTTGGAATTAACCATTAACCATTGGACTGTAGGTAGAATATGAATGATTCAATGAATGTATAAAGTTATAAGTATTTGAGTTATAGACAAAAGACCCAAGAAAATATATGTGGAGAACAGTCTTGTTAAAAGTGAGTAACAATTGAGTAAAAAGTAAACAGAAATGTGTATTTTGAGACTTAAGAGGTCACAAGAGGTGGTGCAGTTTAACACACGTTACCATGAGGATCAGAAAACATGGTAAAACAATATGGAACTTTCTGTATTTACAGAGTCTGATATTACCAAAAACAAATGATGTGCCACTGGTTTAGTATGACAAAGAGGATGAGTAAGCTGAACTGTGGGGGACACCAGGCTGTTGCGCCCACTCATCTCCGAGAAATGAAGACCACAGTTATCCTAACTGTCTGTAAAACATCACCACAGCCCTGGCAGGGCATGCTGTACCAACACATACAATACAGGAGAACAGGGGACATTGTTCTACATGGGATTTTGCCATCTGCTTGCTCTGTGCGTGTGGTTGCTGAATGTCTCTCCTGTGTGTGTGTGTGTGTGTGTGTGTGTGTGTGTGTGTGTGTGTGTGTGTGTGTGTGTGTGTGTGTGTGTGTGTGTGTGTGTGTGTGTGTGTGTGTGTATACCTCAGATGGGGATTTGTGCGGTGGACTCATCTGTAGCAGGTCTGGGCGGGTGCCCATATGCCCAGGGAGCCTCTGGTAACGTGTCAACAGAAGATGTTCTCTATATGCTCCATGGCATGGGCATTAAAACTGTGAGTGTTGCCTCACACATAACCTGAAAACAGCACTTTAAAACAGCTTTGTAATCGCTAGGGAAAATACAGCTCACTCTCATTCATTTGAGAAAGCTTCAGATAGAGGATCAGCCCTGTTTACATTAGTCAAGTTTTTTGTTGTTGCATAACTGTCATGTGTATTGGTAGGCCTGTTGTTTCTATTTTCACAATGGTTTACTCTGCAATGGCGCCCCCTTCTGGCAGGGTACCATTCCTGCTTCTTTGATCCCTTGTTTCTTTCATTCCAGGGAGTCGATCTCTCCAAGGTAATAGAGGCAGGTGATTTCATCTGCAAAGCCTTAAATCGCAAGACCAATTCCAAGGTAGCCCAAGCAAGAAGCAAGTCCTCGTGATTCATCTGTGCATTGATACAAGAAGAAGATAAAGACCTTTCCCTTTAGCACAGTGTTTTTGTCGTGTTGATGCTGCATATAGATAGCCCATGATTCTATACAAAGTGCAATATACATACTTTTTAAAAAACCACAATTGATGGCCATTTAGCAGAGGCACTTTATTAAAACGTTGTTGGACAAGGCTACTTAAATTCAAGAAATAACAGAACTTTTTTAACCAAAAAACCTCTTCCAGTTATCACGTATAGTCTGTCTGGTAGGAGGTGAAAGATAGAGATGACTCCTCACTAAGTTGTGAAAGTTATTCATGGTGTTTCTGTGGGGGTCTCTTCCTATTCATTTCCAGCTCAGCAGGAGAGTCCTGCTGGGTTTTAAACCATTCGATCATTGTCTCCCTCAAAATGTATTTTTCTCCCTCAAAATGTATTTTCAAGTCCTTTGCTCTATTAACATGGAAGTCTGTCTGTCTCCACATGTAAAATATTGATTGGTTTTTTCTCTCTTCAAAGCAAATGTTATTTGTCAGGTGCCAAATACAACCGATATAGACTTTACAGTGAAATGCTTGCTTGCGAGCCCTTCACAACGATGCAGAGTAAAACAAATAATAGTAATACAATTCATCCTCACCAGTGCATGACCCCATTCGAAACCATATAGATGGTTGTGACTATTCATTTTATTCTGTAGAGTTAAAAGCACAGTAGGCGGCAGCTTTATGTTGACCTATAGTATGTGCAATAGTCAAAGGGGCCAAATGTATTTTACCTGAAGCCTCTTAACCGTTTATTTTAGTTGAAGTAGGCGTTCTGAACATACATCTCTAAGAACACCGAACAATATCATGAACTTTGTTGTATAATAAAGTATCTAACCTCCCTTCCACTAGACTGTACTCCTTTTTAAACAATATACACAAGTAAATTATTTTATTAATTTGCATTTCAATAGTAATGAATGCAGTTCAATGTGAAGTATTATGTGACAAAGTTCCATAATAATAAGAAATACATTCAATGTATGTAGTGACGTTATTCTATGGGTTCATCTTGCAATAGGAAGCGACATTTATATTATGCATTAAATAAATAGTTACTTAAAGAAGGGTGGTTGAGTAAGTCTGATTTGTTAGAAAGCCAAGATAACATAATATTATCCCTTTTTATATTGTAGTTGGATTGGAGGAAATATAAACAGACAAAAACTGAAGTGTTCTGGTAAACCACTGTGAATCCAACATGTTTACTACATAAAGATAATAAAGGTTGATTAAACAAAATTGTTTACAGTTAAAGAGCTAGATTACTGTAGGTTTCAGATTACACATGACATTCTAAGCTTTCAATATTTGCCTACAGTGCTGCCTGCATATCTAATATTTATCTAATCATCTACTGGCCCCTACAGCCCAACCTTTCCCAAACATCAAGGCTTAGCTTTGTTATTATCTTGTGACAATATTGTATTACTTAAATTATTATTTTACTTGAGATAAATCCAAACAGTTGTTAACCTTTAAATATCTTACTGGGAGAGTATCACAGGATTAAACGCACAATAATCTTTTTGACACACATTACCAATATATTTTCTGAATGTTAAAAAATACAAAATTCCCATTGGCATAAACACAGCATCAATTTTGTTGACATCTGGATTAAGGTGTTGAGGTTCCATGAAAAGGGGGACAAAGCAATGCATCTTATCAGACTTGAGACAAGTCATAGATGTGACCTTAAACATGAACATCTGCTACATAGCAACGTTAGCCATCATATATCAACCTAATTATGCAATTCTCTAACACGTTCTGTATAGCCAGCTAGCATATTGCTAATATAATTAACTCATGTTGGTTACTGGTAATACATTGCACATGTTAACATACAACAAAGATCTTGTCTTTGCTCCCTTGGAAAAACAGGATGGTTACAAGGCTGTAGAAATATATATAGATATGTTTTTCTTATAAGAAGACTGAATCAGCTCTACAGCATTGGAGTGACAATAGAGACAAGAAAAAAAATAACTTAAAAGGGATGAGTCAATATTTGACCATCATTGCCTTGTTGACATAACCAGTTGTATAATGTCCCTTACTGACTGTGTTGTGTACCAGTTACTAGAGCGCTATCAGCTTTTTCCAGGAGTTATCACATAAACCACGCCACTGTGTTCTGACACTCAAGCTAACAAGGATAGCAGAAATTGCTTATGGCCGTACATTTGTTTAATTTCACAAAATTATCTTAAAACAGAGTCATGTTTTGACATATTAGTATAAGTAGCTAAGGAAATGTTGATCAAATAGTATTTTCAAAAAGCTGTTAGATACCAATAAATCTAAATTAGATCAGAAAATGCAGGTTCTGCATTATCAGACATATACCTTTGCTTACTGTACCATAATCATATGGATAATATATACACAGATACACGCATTTGAGTGTCAAGGTCAGAAAATTACAACACAATTTTTATCAGGAGGGTGAAATTGAGGCTTTTTGTTCCCTTTGTGCTTCCTATGAGAAAAAAAGCAATATATCAAACAATTGTATTGTTTACACATTCTACCCTGCATCGATTATTAATGTGCACTTACTTACCGTATGTGAAGAACAATCATGACTCCCAACAGTACTACTGCAACAAGCAGTATGTATGCAAAAACATTCAACAGCTGATCTGAAAAAGCAAAACACACTTTGATTTGAAGCTCTCATGGTGGATGTCAATTGATTTGACTGTCTCAATACCATTTTGAATAGACACAACAACCATTACAGTGGTGACATTTAGCATTACAGTTGAAGGATAACTTAAAACATTACCACTCAACCATTCGTATCCTGATTCTGATTCAGTCATTGGAGGTGGCACATAAGGAGTACTTTCTTTCTTCACTGGTGACACTGAAATACATTTTAAAAACAGTTAGGTTTTCAGCCACTTAAAAAAAAAAAATCAGAAACACAAACTATTTGCCCCACTCCCCCCACTGACTTTGCTGATAACTAAGTACATTTTCTCTCAACAATGAAGTTATCTTAAGATGAATACACTAATGTAAGTGGCTCTGCATAAGAGTGTCTGCTAAATGACTAAAATGTCAAATGTAAATGCAATAAACACATCCATTGGGGAAAAAACGTCACCGTATAAATGATCCAATAAGTAGTGTTGTAGTTAATGACTGTGGACGTCACTCACTAAAATGCGTTCGGTTGTGAAGTACTTCACGCATCATGTTGCACTTGTATAGGTCTTTGCTGTGAAGTCCACCACATGTACAGGGATGCTGAAGTGTTGTTCCCATGGTAGCAATCAAAGCCATTCTGCACTTTGCATCTCCTCCAAGGATAAGAGCAGGATCCAGAAGACTAGTGCATTCATCCATAGCAAAATCACTGCATGGTGTGTCTTCAGTGTCCCAGCAGTTTGATAGGAGAGCTTCTAAACGGTTCCTGTTCATTTATATTTATATAATAAATCATACAGCAAAAAGACCCAGGCAGGCACTACAATGTCTACATGAAAACGTCAGCAAAATCCCCTGTAGACTTATAAAAATGTTGTATCACGATTGTCCAATACAAACCTGCAGAGCGCCTCCCCCAGGCAGTTGTCAAAGATTTCGAGACAGATTTGGGTCCTGGCCTCCTCCAAATGTTCTCCACATGTGCCACTGTGCAGACCCTCCTTCATATGCAGACAGTCCGGATCGCCTGGGTCACATTCACAGAGGACGAACATCTCTGCGATGTTGTATGGCAGACCAGCGTAGAGCTGTTGAGTGACCTGTCGACAGTGAGTGCTGTTGCATTGCTTTGCCAAACACGTCTGCACAAGAGGAACCATCTGCCTGTTGCAGACATCATCATGGAGGCAGATTGTCATCTGTTGCAAACAGGACCCATCAATGTCATGAACTGAAAAATAAGGTTCTGGAGTCAATTATACTGTTTATAGCCCAAACTACAATATTTCCAGTAACATAAATAGTTATAATCGTCTAACTGTGTTCTAAATGTATGAACACGAGGACAACAAATTCATTACCGTATTCTTTCAGACTGCTACTTTTCCAATCCACAGTTGAACTCTTCTTCTGTTGTGCTATATGGACTTAGATCATCAAAGAGAATAATGCATTACACACAGACTTATACACAACGCCCACAGACCACAATACCTTGCTATGTGCGGATAGTATGCATCCTCTTCCCATAAAGAATGTTCTACCATATAGCCAGTTATGCAGGGTTAAATTAATCTGTGGCAATCAGACAGATTTGACAGCAATGCAAAAAAAAAAGACAGATAAATTCAAAATGAGAGGCTACAAGGACAAAACTCTTGATGCTGCAATGATGAAAATATCTCAAAAACCAAGAGAGGAATTACTAAAAACTCAGCCAAAGAAGAAAAACAACGCAACTGTCTTTTGCACCAAGTACACCAAGAGTTCAGAGAAAATGAAAGCAATCCTGAAAAAGCACGGGCATATTCTGCAATTAGACAACAAAAATATTGCACACCTCTTCAAGGAACCTCCAATGGTGGTCTATAAGTGTGGTCGCAATATTGGAGACAGTTTGGTGAGATCTGACATACCCCCTGAGCCCACTCAGATACTCTTGACACCCATTCCATGCGCACAGTGTAATAGCACTATAAAAACATCCTTCTTCAGACACCCACATACAGGTTGAAAAATCCCTGTGAGGGGTATCATCTCATCCAAGACCAAGGGAGTAATCTATCTCATCACCTGTTCATGTGGACAAGCCTACGTAGGACAAACGAAAAGACAATTAAAACAACACATAGCTGAACACTGCAGCTCAATCAGGGGTAAGAACGTTGACTATCCAGTAGCAGCTCTCTTTGTTGAAGCTAACCATCCAATCCCCTCCCTCAAATACACTGGCATTGAGCATGTTGCTCTACCAAGGAGAGGTAGTAACATTGAGATTCTACTACTACAAAGGGAGGCTTACGGGATATCCTTTCTAAAATATTGACCCCTAGTGGTCTGAATATTGACTTTGATCTCAGGCCCTTCTTATGAACAAGTCTTACAAATGTATATATTCTTTCTACGGCTTATTAGCGTAACCTAATATGTTCCTCCTGTTGATGATGCTTATTATTCATTATGGTTGAACCAAAAGATTACATGTAACAAATATGAAATTAAATATGAAACAATTAAATATGTGAAATTGAATTAAACAATCATTTATGTTGATGCTAACATTATGTAAAATATTTAATGATGTTTCTATATGAGAACAATAGCCTAATATATTTAATATGCCATAATCTATTGTTTTTGAACAGTTTCAGTAGTTCATTCTAATTAACTTAATCACTATGACACACCCTTCACTGTTGTCATTGGTTGCACTAATTGCACTGTTTGTCTACATAACCTGGTTCAAGTATTCATGACATTACTCTGAAGAAGGCACAGTGATGCTGAAACATTGGTAAATATCCAATACATTACTGCTAGTTTATATATGGAGTGTGCGACTTTATTTTGAGAGTTTATAGTTTATTCGCCGTTAGTCAGGACCTCCATACAAACACATTTTTCTGGGTGTGCGCCAGCTCATGTTTTTAATTGTGCTATGTGGGTGGGACAAAGATTCCAAAACAATATAAATCCAGACACCTATACAGTACCAGTCAAAAGTTTGGACTCACATTCCAGGGTTTTTCTTTCTTTTTACTTTTTTCTACATCGTAGAATAATAGTGAAGACATCAGTTAATAGTGAAAACATCAGTTGTGTTGTGACATGGTAGGGTTGGTATACAGACGATAACTCTATTTGATGAAATACCAAGTCCATATTTTGTCAAGAACAGCACAAATAAGCAAAGCGAAACGACAGTCCATCATTACTTTAAGACATGAAGGTCAGTCAACTTTCAAGAACTTTGAAAGTTTCTTCAAGTGCAGTCGCAAAAACGATCAAGCGCTATGATGAAAATGGCTCCCGTGAAGCCCGCCACAGGAAAGGAAGACCCAGAGTTACCTCTGCTGCAGAAGATGAGTTCATTAGAGGTAACTGCACCTCAGATTGCAGCCCAAATAAATGCTTTACAGACACATGTCAACATCGACTGTTCAGAGGAGACTGTGTGAATCAAGCCTTCATGGTCAAATTGCTGCAAAGAAACCACTACTAAAGGACACCAATAAGAATAAGAGACTTGCTTGGGCCAAGAAAAAGATGAGCAATGGACAATTTGAGATTTTTGGTTCCAACCCCAGTGTGCAGAGTAAGTGAACGGATGATCTCCGCATGTGTAGTTTCCGCCATGAAGCATGGAGGACGAGATGTGATCGTGTGGGAGTGCTTTGCTGGTGACACTGTCAGTGATTTATTTACAATTCAAGGCACACTTAATCAGCATGGCAATCACTTCTTTCTCCAGCGATACGCCATCCCATCTTGTTTGCGCTTATTGGGACAATCATTTGTTTTCAACAGGACAATGACCAAACACACCTCCAGTCTGTGTAAGGGCTATTTGACCAAGAAGGAGAGTGATGGAGTGCTGCATAAGATGGCTTCCACAATCACCTGATCTCAACCCAATTGAGATGGTTTGGGATGAGTTGGATTGCAGAGTGAAGGAAAAGCAGCCAACAAGTGCTCAGCATATGTGGGAACTCCTTCAAGACTGTTGGAAAAGCATTAAACATGAAACTGGTTGAGAGAATGCCTAGAGTGTGCAAAGGGTGGCTACTTTGAAGAATCTCAAATATATTTTGATTTGTTTAGCACTTTTTTGGTTACTACATGATTCCATATGTGTTATGTCATATTTTTTTTGATGTCTTCACTATTATTCTACAATGTAGAAAATACTCAAGAAAAACCCTTGAATGAGTAGATATGTCAAACTTTTGACTGGTACTGTACCTATGTCCATTTTAAAAGTTAATAAAAGTTAATAAATACCCTGTAAATTACAGGAGATAAAATGAGTCTTACCAGTTAACTTCTTTCTTGTATTTGACCTGTCCTTTAAATCATGTAGACCCGTTGAAGCCAATGCCTCCAGTGCATTCTGAATGCAGGAGTTGTTGTTCACGACACTCCATATCCCTTGGCACTTTCTTCTGCTCAGGGCGCATGTACAATTAGACAGAGAGGTGCTCTGGAGTTCCATCCACAATGACAGACAGTGGCGCTGAGAGCTTGGAGAGTTGCACTGTTTTTTTCCTTTCTGGCATGAGTCCTTCAACTTCTTATACACTAATGCACAGTGGTGGGACTTCTGGCAACTATGAAGAGCAGAGAGACAGCTATCTCTGGTGGTTATTGGTTGTTCCTTCATAGGATTCCAGCGGGGGCTAACAGAGCTGCTCAGGGCTTGACCATCTACAAATACAGATGCATTGCAATGTAAAAAGGACATGTAATGTACAGTTGAAGTCAGAAGTTTACATACACTTAGGTTGAAGTCATTAAAACTCGTTTTTCAACCACAAGTCAGTTAGAACATCTACTTTGTGCATGACACAAGTAATTTTTCCAACAATTGCTTACAGGCAGATTATTTAACTTATAATACACTGTATCACAATTCCAGTGGGTCAGAAGTTTATATACACTAAGTTGACTGTGCCTTTAAACAGCTTGGAAAATTCCAGAAAATTATGTCAGCAAGGAAGAAGCCACAAATCCAGACGACTGTTTGCAATTGCACATGGGGACAAAGATCGTACTTTTTGAAGAAATGTCCTCTGGTCTGATGAAACAAAAATAGAACTGTTTGGCCATAACGACCATCGTTCTGTTCGGGGTAAAAAGGGGGAGGCTTGCAAGCCGAAGAACACCATCCCAACCGTGAAGAACGGGGGTGGCAGTATCATGTTGTGGGGGTGCTTTGCTGCAGGTGGGACTGGTGCACTTCACAAAATAGATGGCATCATGAGGTAGGAAAATGATGTGGATATATTGAAGTAACATCTCAAGACATCAGTCAGGAAGTTAAAGCTTGGTCGCAAATGGGTCTTCCAAATGGACAATGACCCAAAGCATAATTCCAATGTCGTGGCAAAATGGCGTAAGGACAACAAAGTCAAGTTATAGTAATGGCCATCACAAAGCCCTGACCTCAATCCTATAGAACATTTGTGGGCAGAATTGAAAAAGTGTGTGTGAGCAAGGAGACCTACAAACCTGACTCAGTTACACCAGCTCTGTCAGGAGGAATGGGACAAAATTCACCCAATTTATCGTGGGAAACTTGTGGAAGGCTACCCGAAACGTTTGACCCAAGTTAAACAATTTAAAGGCAATGCTACCAAATACTAATTGAGTGTATGTAAACTTCTGACCCACTGGGAAATTGATGAAAGTAATAAAAGCTGAAACTAATCATTGTCTCTATTATTCTGACATTTCACATTCTTAAAATAAAGTGGTGATCCTAACTGACCTAAGGCAGTGCATTTTTACTAGGATTAAATGTCAGAAATGATGAAAAACGGAGTTTAAATGTATTTGGCTAAGGTGTATGTAAACTTCCGACTTAAAGTGTTTGTGTGTGCAGTACCAGTCAAAAGTTTGGAGTACCAGTCAACTGTATGTATCACCAAAGGAGAGTTACATTTACCGTACTAGGTTTGCTTCATTTAGTTCTTCATTGATTCCTTACTAAGAATACTAGTGTTGATAGGACAACTAAAAACTACATGTACAGATAGATGTAGGATGTTAATTTTAGCCAGTTTGCTAAAACAGGAAAATAGTCCAGCAGCAACAGGAAATGTGAATTATTATGTGGATTTATAATTAAGGGAGTTTTTTGTTGGGGTTGATAAATGTATTTTATGGGAAATTAACTCTGAAATTTTGTGGAAATAATCAACTTAAGTTTTTAATTTCCTGCAATTGCAGGAAAGTTCTTCTGCAACAGGGTGAGCAAATGAAGATCCTACATCTGTACTATGTATGAGAGAATGGGTGCACCTGTCTCAGGGAGGCATTGTGAAGTGAGTAGTTCCAGAGAGGTACAGGGCTCCTCCCATGCACACAGACACCCTCTCACTGTAGGATATTGGTCAAGAATGGAGTGGATGGTCATGTTACAGACCTTTGAGACTTTTATTTGGCAACTTCCATCTGGATTCGAACACAAAGGAGAAGAGGTAGAAAAACAGGATTTTCAAAGGCTGTTAAATAGATGCACATTGGCACTGATATGTATTCTGTTCAACAGGTGGTTATTTTCAAGGCTGGGCTACCCCCTACCATGTAATTGGCCAAATGAATTGTTTGATTATCTCAGAATAAACACAAAGAATTTCTGGGCAGGTTTGTTGTAGCTTTGTGGGACTCCAAAGACGGACATGTACATATCTAATCCCTTTCCCACAATAATGTAGCCTACAGCTCCCAGAATTACAGTCATTGAGGTTCTATTTGTCCTCTCGTTGAGACAACAACATCATCTGCTCTAGGCAATAGCAGGTGTGAAATCCATTTTCCACACAAGACTATAGGCTTGAGGCTATTGCTTTAGTAGTATTAGGTTTCCTCAATATCACACAGGGGTGGAATCAAACATTATCTCTACTGTAATTGAATTTATGTTCCATGGCTCTTGATAGTATTTTATTCACTCAAAGAATGGTAATATGGTTTAAGTCCCAGTAATTAAATAAAACAGATTACATCTCTTGCAGCAAAACATGTTTTACCTTTAGGATGACATATGTTTCTGAGAGAGGATTTCTCACAGAAAGCCGACTCTGATATGCATGCCTCCATAAAGGCAAAACAGCCTGTGGATCTGGATGAAATCTTGATGCTGGTCATCTGGTAAACAAGAACGACTGGAAAATATTTACAAAAAAAAAGTTTGAATACAACAACTTTAAAGTAATTGAACTCTTCTCCAATGTTTTGGTAGATAGAACACCTTCCCCATCCTTCTCTTATGAGTGGATTTCACACTGAGTAAACTGCAAAGTAGGCTACTGCTTGAAATTGAATACAAAACTTTAGTCCTTATGTTCCCCTTTAAACTACCCACTGGGCACAGACCTCAGTTCAAGGTCCAGTTTTGATTTACATTTTGTTGAGTTGTTAATTCATTGCAAAATCAACAAACAAACAAAATCACAAGTTCGTTGGATTTAGGTTAAAAGTTGGGTAAAAACCTTTTTTAAATGACTGCAAATTCAATCAGTTTTCCACGATCATTCAGCATCGTCACATAGATGTTTTTGGTTGAAGTGACGTGGAAACAGCGTTGATTAAACCAGTAGATTGTGTAGTATTATTTCAACCAAGTTCATTTAGGCTGCCCATTCACTCATTTATTTGGCAAATGAAAATACTAAACATATGGATATTATCATAACTCTATTTAACTTGACCACTTTTTCTACTTACTCTACATTGGGGAGCTACGGTCTATCTTTATAGGTCAGGTATCACAGCAGTGGTAGTATAGGAAAGCTTTCCTTTAATCACATGCTTGAGGCTCGATAAAAAGAAGCTAAACATACACCAAATGACCTGTAGACTTTATATACTCACCAATTACCGCCGCGGTTTTCACACCTGTCGTTCGCTGCATGGTAACACCTTCCCTTTCGGTTGGTACCTCTTCAAGTAGACAGTTCCGATCTTTGCAGCTGCGATTGCCCCGGCGCGTATCAATCGCTATGACGTCAGTTGAAAGGTAACCAGATTTGCAGGTGGGATCTAGGCTAAATACTTACACCTCTGAGACTACGATTAGCTAAACAGATAAGTGAATGCAAGTTTGAGTTGCGGCTGATTGCATGCTCATAAAGTAAACATTTCATGCCCTTGTTATTCATGCAGCACTGGGTTATCAAATAAAATAACTTGGTCATTTTTATCTTGAATCTTCAGGGAGTAATGCAGATTCATTCTAATGAAATATATTAAAAGTTGTCAAACTCATGGTGATTGACAGTCAATGAAAGATGTTAAGGACAGGGTGGAATACATACACCACTAATAAATTAGTTGTATAACTAAACACATAGCAATGTCTCCAGGTTGCTTTTATCAATGTTATGATTAGTGGATAAGGACAGTGATGGTCAGAGGTGGGTGTATTCAGCCATTTAAATAATAGCCTATTCAACCTTGTTAGTCAATCATGGTAAAGCTCATACTTAACCACAGGAGGTTGGTGGCACCTTAATTGTGGTAAACAGGCTCGTATTAATGACTGGTTAATTCACTGGCGTTAATGAAGTAATTGAAATACCCTAAATAGTATTTGAACCCAGGTCTGATGAATACAAGGTCAAAGTTGATACATAATATGTTGTTTTACAAGAAGCACAGCAAACAAACAATGATAAATGTTTAAAATGTTTACCTTCAAACAGATCAAAAACAACAATCACTTACATGAACATATACATTTTTAGGGGAAACTGCTTAACATACTTTTTTAAAAGTACATGAAATAATAAGAAACACCGATAAGAAATCATCACAACAAACACCCGAGAACAAATCAAAACAAAGAAAAGCGATTGTACAAACTGCTTTTCAAGGGTTCACATCAAATAAGACGTTGTTAATTTAAAAAAATCAGAATTCAATGTCTTGTAGGGTTATTTCATTCTGATTGCTTGTTGGTTGATCCAGCAATGAATTAGAAACAAAGCCATCTTTATGATGTAAGGTTGTGAGAATTTAACCTTCCACCTTGTCATGAAAACCTCTGTAGATGTATTCATCCGTGGAGATTTTTCGAACTTTGGCTGGATTGTTAATGTACAATACCATATCTGTAAACATATAACCTGATATTACACATAGAATAGGAAGGTAATAACAATAACAATAAAAAAGAATAAACAACAGCATCAACAACAACAATAATACAAATATTAATAATAGCAATAATTATTATTATTATGAAGTATGAAGTAGTCATCATAAGACATATGTAAACATCACCACAAATACACACGTAGTACACTATTGTGGCTAATTAACAAACAAATTGTTACTTTGTAATCCATCTTCAGATTTAAGAAGCTTTGATAATAAACGTTGATAGGGTTTAATCTTTGCATTGTGATTCATCCTTCAGTCTGTCCTTTCTGGTGAGGTGTACAACACCATGGGGTGCTAAATCCTGCCTCTGGTGGGATGAGAACCAAAGACTGGAGCCAATAGAACGGTTATCCATCTGTAACAGACACGACTCATTCAAATCACTTCTCTTCCCCTGGGTAGAAGTTCCAGCAGGGGAGGGATTTGCTGTCACACATGTTGGTGGATGTTGAGTGCTTTCAGTCCATTCAGAGTATGTGGTCTATTCAAGATGTCTGTTATTAAAAGCTTGACGTTTACAATGTGTTCTATTCGTGACCTTTGTATCATGGAGACAGTGAATGCCAGTGTGTCCTGGGTGGCATGGTGCAATTATAAGATCTCCCAGCATGCCCCAGTATAGGATTAAACCACATGGTCAGATATCCGTGAGACATTGTCCATGTTGTTGACTTGAGTGGACAAGGATTTACGGCTGTCGGTGTTTATTCTTCTCCTTATGCCCTCTGTTTGGTTCTGACATCGGCCAAAAGAGCGACAGGAAAATGCTGCTTTGAATTCCGCTCGAAACTTCCCTGTGGAAAAAAGCTCAACTTTGTTAAACACATAACATTTTAATAATTTAGCAGAATCTGTTATCCAGAGTGACTTACAGGAGCAATTAGGGTTAAGGGCCTTGCTCTAGGGCACATAGACAGATTTTGTTTTTTTAACCACCAACCTTTCGGTTAGTGGCCCAACACTCTTAACCACTAATCAAACCTCATGGCCCAACACTCTTAACCACTAATCAAACCTCATGGCCCAACACTCTTAACCGCTAATCAAACCTCATGGCCCAACACTCTTAACCGCTAATCAAACCTCATGGCCCAACACTCTTAACTGCTAATCAAACCTCATGGCCCAACACACTTAACCGCTAATCAAACCTCATGGCCCAACACTCTTAACCGCTAATCAAACCTCATGGCCCAACACTCTTAACCGCTAATCAAACCTCATGGCCCAACACTCTTAACCGCTAATCAAACCTC
Organism: Oncorhynchus keta; assembly: GCF_023373465.1. Taxonomy (NCBI): domain Eukaryota; kingdom Metazoa; phylum Chordata; class Actinopteri; order Salmoniformes; family Salmonidae; genus Oncorhynchus; species Oncorhynchus keta. The sequence continues at coordinate 16,400,372 of NC_068444.1, read as the reverse complement.
ATGGCCCAACACTCTTAACCGCTAATCAAACCTCATGGCCCAACACTCTTAACCGCTAACCAAACCTCATGGCCCAACACTCTTAACCGCTAATCAAACCTCATGGCCCAACACTCTTAACCGCTAATCAAACCTCATGGCCCAACACTCTTAACCGCTAATCAAACCTCATGGCCCAACACTCTTAACCACTAATCAAACCTCATGGCCCAACACTCTTAACCACAAATCAAACCTCATGGCCCAACACTCTTAACCACTAATCAAACCTCATGGCCCAACACTCTTAACCACTAATCAAACCTCATGGCCCAACACTCTTAACTACTAATCAAACCTCATGGCCCAACACTCTTAACCACTAATCAAACCTCATGGCCCAACACTCTTAACCACTAATCAAACCTCATGGCCCAACACTCTTAACCACAAATCAAACCTCATGGCCCAACACTCTTAACCACTAATCAAACCTCATGGCCCAACACTCTTAACCGCTAATCAAACCTCATGGCCCAACACTCTTAACCACTAATCAAACCTCATGGCCCAACACTCTTAACCACAAATCAAACCTCATGGCCCAACACTCTTAACCACTAATCAAACCTCATGGCCCAACACTCTTAACCACTAATCAAACCTCATGGCCCCACACTCTTAACCACTAATCAAACCTCATGGCCCAACACTCTTAACCACTAATCAAACCTCATGGCCCAACACTCTTAACCACTAATCAAACCTCATGGCCCAACACTCTTAACCACTAATCAAACCTCATGGCCCAACACTCTTAACCACTAATCAAACCTCATGGCCCAACACTCTTAACCACTAATCAAACCTCATGGCCCAACACTCTTAACCACAAATCAAACCTCATGGCCCAACACTCTTAACCACTAATCAAACCTCATGTCCCAACACTCTTAACCACTAATCAAACCTCATATGAAAGGGGTATTCTGTTGAAATTCTACCACTTAAGTATTACGTTTCTTTACCATTAAAATTGATTGAACAAGTTACCCCGGCACATCAAATCCCTCTTCCAAAGCTCCACTCTAGGTGTGTTGTGATATAATATACTGTCCAGCAGATGGGGCAATAAAATCATGAACAAAGCATTTTGAGACAAACTCACCACTTAAAAAGTTATAGATGATTGGATTTGCAGCACTGTTGGCATATATCAGCCAATGTGAGAACGTGAACCAGGCGTATACAGTCTCTCTGCTGTTTGTGTACTGAAACGTCCCAAACACTCTGCAATGACAAGGTAACATCAGTGAGACCTCATCTGTAATGACACCAAGTGTGTTGAAACTGTAAATGGAGCTATAGCTTATTGACAGGTGTTTGCAGGGGGTGGGGGAGTATTAAAGAGATTGTTTAGCCTAATTTCTATTTTACCTCATTCTATGAAGAAATGGCAAGTGATATATCGTCGCTGTCTGATAAAAACCTCGTAACTAAATGTTTTGCCAATTTTCATAATTATTTTTAATTTATTGAAAGCAGTAACTCCCCTCAATGTACTCTGAACATTTCATGACTCTACGACCAAGAAAATATATTCAAAATAGCTTTTGAAGTTTCATAATTGTATATTAATGGGAAATTACGGTCATTCTTTCAAATTCCAGAAAAGCTTCTGTTTTGGGGAAAATAGGTTTTCATCAGACAACAACGATATGCACCCAGAGAGACAGACATCACAAATATGTTTGCTTACCGCATTGATATAGATCAGAACATATGTGTTCTAGGTATGCTAAATTAATGCTTACAGATTACTACATTTTCAGAATGTGATCACCTTTTTCTGTAAACACAATGTTTACCAGGGACTACTGTGAATGCCAACCGTTATTTGAGTCAGATGACTCATTTCCAAATCGAAACTTCTGACTCATTAAAACATCTCTATGTTGAATCCTATAGTGTAATGGCTATTGATCCTGAAGACAGAGAGACAGAGCAGCAAAGAGGCTGCTACCTTTTCATGATGTTGAGTACGCTGATGGGCAGGTAGCAGAGGGCAAAGACAAAGAGGACCACCATCAGCATGCGGGCTGTCTTCCTGCGGGCCCGGACCTGTTTGATCTCAGCGGACACTGTGCTGGTCCGGACTCTGGCTGACTCCCCAGGACCTGGAGAATAAGTGGAACCCTGGAGGGGCGTCCGCTTCCTCTGTAGCACAGATGACGTCCCGGGAATCTGTTTACAGAACCCACAACCCACAGCCGATCACACTGTGGTCTTTGAACAGCTTTTGGTTGACAAGCTCATTAAAACTCAAAACATTCAAAAAGATCAATGGAATGGATCTGAATAGTGACATAATCTGAGAGTGCATTGCCAAATAATTGCAAGCATAATGGACACTGATAAATTGGTGACTGCATGATCTAGAAATAAATGTGGAGAATCAACAAACAGCCAGATTGCTAAGAAACAGTACAAATGTTGTCTGTTATTGTTCACAAACATGAATTGACATAGATACCTGTTGACACCACAGTTTATGACATATCTGGATGTATGCCAGAACCATCAGACAGAGGGGAGCGAAGTATGTGACCATGAAGAAACAGGTGTGATACACCTTGGGGTAGACATCAGCTGTTGAGAGAATGAAATGGGACTTAGCTAAATTATTGTGACATAGACGTAAATTAGAGGCGCTACCAGAAAAACCACATGTTTTCACATGTGGAAAATCACATGATTTCACATGTGGAAAATCACATGATTTCACATGTGGAAAATCACATGATTTCACGTGAAATGTTACACGTTACATCATGTGAAAAAAAATGTTTTTGTAAAACCCTTCACATTGTTTCACAGGTTTTCACACGTGTAGTTTCATGTTATCACATGTTGCTTTACATGTTGTCACATTATCTTCACGTAAGATCACAGATCACATGAAAACATGTGTTTTTGGAATACTTCACTTGATCACATGTGAGATGATGTACTTTTTTCATAAGGGTACTAAAGGAATTGTGGAGGTAATTGGTCAAATCCAAAGGGGAAACAAACATGTCTACATTTATATACATATTTATCAGTAACATGCATGAGCTTGTAGTTACTGTGCAGGAATTTAAATTGAGTGGCAAGACAGAACTCTCCATCAAAAAGAGACATTTTTTTAAATGGAATCATCAGATTGTGCTGAATTATGGTTCCTATCACAGAAAGGTTCAGCAGAACAAATAAAACATTCTACACTTTAAGAAATAGCAATTGAATAAGTAGGCAAGTTTCCATTGACCCGGGATTATTCAACAAACTCTATGTCACAAAAGAAAACATTGCGACATGTGTAATGTAAAAGGCAGTTAAAGGAGAAATGTTCTAAACATTTACTATGTTTATATGTATTCAACAGGGGCAGATTTTTATTTTGTCAAACTTTCTTTATTTTGACAAACGATTATGGAAACGGTATTTTTCAAATAAATAATGATTGCCAATTATTTTTGAAGGTACGTTGGGCATGTGATGTCATTACATTACTATAAAGCTCCACTCCACTCCACATTGAGCCACATTGAGCCTAACTCTAAATGCCTAGTGCTTGCTCCATTTTTTCAACTATAAAAATTATGTTTTTTGCAGGACAAGTATTGTCCTGTCTATCAAGAATTAATTAATTGCTTAACTTTGCTTTTCTGGTTGGCTGGATGCAAGTTCCAAGATCCAATTATTTCAGGTCTACAGGACTACAAGTTTCACCATGGCACGGTTGGGCGATACACTGGCACATGAGAATTATTAGAATATTGCAAATATTACTCAATACTTGCATTCTATCCATGTTAACTTTTGTGGATAACCTAAGACATGAAACAGATAGGTGGGAGCGGGGATACCAATTTACTAATGCACTCTGCCCTACATGGAAATAGTTAGACATCCCTGATTTAGACAAACTGCTGAGCAAAAATTGCATCCTGGCAATGTAACTGTCCCCATACAACTTAAATTATAACTTTAGCATTTTAGAGATGTGAGTCTTGAGTAATACTGCGTTCACATGCTAGTGAGAACTAAAAAAAACATTGAAATGTCTGACTTGCTAACGGGTAGTAGTTATATACGTGATGCGTTCAACAAGTTAGAAAGTCTAACATTTCCGAGTTCTGAATAGCATGCGAACGTGGCATAAGTCTGAGATGCAGGTACTGTACATATACTACATGTGGACACCATCTCATTTCAATATCATGGACGGTAATATGGAGTTGGTCCCCCCTTTCAGATATGGAGTTGGAGTTGGTCCCCCCCCTTTCAGATATAGCCTCCACTCTTCTGGGAAGACTTTCCACTGGATGTTGGATCATTGCTACGGGGACTTGCTTCCATTCAGCCCTTGCTTTGTGCATGGGGGTATTATCATGCTGAAAAAAGAAAGTGCCTTCCCCAAACTGTTGCCTTAAAGTTCGAAGCACAGAATTATCTAGAATGTCATTGTATGCTGTAGCGTTAAAATTTCCCTTAACTGGAACTACGGGGCCTAGCCTGAACCATGAAAAACTGCCTCAAACCATTATTCCTCCTCCACCAAACATTACAGTTGGCACTATGCATTCGGGCAGGTAGTGTTCTCCTGGCATCCGCCAAACTCAGATTCATCCATCAGACTGTCAGATGGTGAAGCATGATTAATCACTTCAGAGAACGCGTTTCCACTGCTCCAGAGTCCAATGGCGGTGAACTTTACACCACTCCAGCCGAGGCTTGGCATTGCGCATGGTGATCTTAGGCTTGTGTGTGGCTGCTCAGCCATTGAAACCCATTTCATGAAGCTCCTGACGAAAAGTTACTGTGCTGACGTTGCTTCCAGAAGCAGTTTGGAACTCGGTAGTGAGTGTTGCACAGACTATTTTTTACACACTACGCGCTTCAGCATTCGACAGTCCCATTCTGTGAGCTTGTGTGGCCTACCACTTCGCGGCTTTGCCGTTGTTGCTCCTAGATGTTTTCACTTCACAATAACAACCCTTCAGTTGACCAGGGCAGCTCTAGCAGGGGAGAAATTTGACAAACTGACTCGTTGGAAAGGTGGCATCCTATGACTGTGCCACGTTGAATGTCACTGAGCTCTTCAGTAAGGCCATTCTACTGCCAATGTGTGTCTATGGAGATTGTATGGCTGCGTGCTTCGATTCTATACACCTTTCATCAATGGATGTGGTTGAAATAGCAGAATCCACTAATACTTTTGCCATGTAGGATCTTAATTTGAGCCAGTTTGCTACAGCACAAAAATATTCCTGCAGCCACAGGAAATGTAAACTATTATATGGATTTTATACAATGGCATTGTTGAATACTCGTTTTTGATTGGCTTGAAGAGCATTCAGAGCATACATTATTTCCCTGTAAAGCATGGAATATCCGCATGGTAGAATTTAATGGCAATAGTTCATTCTTACATGTTTTATGTTTGACCTCTTGAGTTGGGAAAATCTTGTGCAATACACCGACGCATGTCTTGTATTCAAGATCCTTAATGGCCTGGCTCCCCCTCCACTCAATATTTTTGTTAAACAGAAAACCCAGACATATGGCAGCAGATCCACAAGGTCTGCCATGAGAGGTGACTGTATAGTTCCCCTAAGGAAAAGCACCTTTAGTAAATCTGCATTCTCTGTGAGAGCTTCCCATGTCTGGAATACACTGCCATCAGACACACATAACTGCACCACATATCACACTTTCACAAAATGCTTGAAGACATGGCTAAAGGTCAATCAGATTTGTGAACATGGTCCCTAGCTGTGTGTTGCCGCTTTCCATGTTGTCTGTAGCTTGTGAGGTATGGAAACACTTTGTTGCTTTTATGAATTTTGTCTTGCTGCTTTTTGTTCTATGTTGCTCTGTCTGTATGCTATGTCTTGCTTGTCCTATGTTGCTATGTTGCTGTGTCTATGGTGCTATTGTCTATATTGTAATTGTTTTTAATAACCTGCCCAGGGACTGCGGTTGAAAATTAGCCGGCTGGCTAAAACCGGCACTTTTACTGAAACGTTGATTAATGTGCACTGTCCCTGTAAAAATAAAATAAACTAAACTAAACCTGCTTTTGAAAGCAAAAGTTGGATTGAAAACATTATTGACATCGGTGAATTTCATTTTCATAACAGCAAGCTAAGACTGATGGTTTGGTCAGCTAAATTAGCTAATCTATTTGTTTGGTTAGCACGGCAACTTGCTATCTAGTAAACTTCAGTGGATGTTGAGCACATTTCTTATGGCAAATGAAAACATTTCTAGTGGCAAATGTGTTAAATTATAGCCATGGTATACTGTAAAAGGGACAATCAACCGGGGCTCTATGCGTTCTCTGGAAAATAATGCCTTCCACGTCGTCCATTATTTTCCATAGAACGAATATGCCACTCCCTGATTATCCCTTACATAATGCATGGATATTTTAAAACTTCAAATAACACTACACGTTTTAAATGTCCTGCATCAAATTAAGATCCTACAGCAAATTAAGATCCTACATCTGTAGATATCAACCTTAAATGTTGAGAGTTTGCATGAGGACACCCCAGTCATAGACTGTTCTCTCTACTACCGCATGGCAAGCGGTACCGGAGTGCCAAGTCTAGGACAAAAAGGCTTCTCAACAGTTTTTATCCCCAAGCCATAAGACTCCCGTTTTTACGCTTCTGCTACTCTCTGTTCATTAAATATGCACAGTCACTTTAATGATACCTACATGTACATACTACCTCAATAAGCCTGACTAACAGGTGTCTGTATATAGCCTTGCTACTCTTTTTTCAAATGTCTTTCTACTGTTGTTTTATTGCTTTATTTGCCCACACACACACACACACACACACACACACACACACACACACCTTTTTTTTGACACCATTGGTTAGAGCCTGTAAGTAAGCATTTCACTGTAAGGTTTACACCTATTGTATTCGGCGCACGTGACAAATAAACTTGGATTTGATTTGACATTCCTGCAAAGGTTTTCCACCCAAAAACGAATTTGAGAGATGGAGAACTTTGATTTCGCTCATTTAATCGATAGCCTTGACACATTCATTTATTTTCTATCCAAACAATTGTGCTGCCAATAGTTGTATGGTTTTCTGTGAGAGACTATTTGTCTGTAGCAATCAAGAGGCATCCAAGCCTATTTTATCGGAGAACCTGCAAAGTCATCCCTCAATGCATTCCAAGTATTTTTCAACAGTCTGACCCTGAAGCATTCAGTAGGACAGATAAATGGGAGGCTGGTGATGGGAGGACAGCTCATAATAATGAATGGAAAACCAGATCTTTGATGTGTTCGATATTTTGACATTTATTCCATTCCAGCCATTACTATGAGCCTGTCCTCCCCATTTAAAGTGTTACCATCCACCACGGCCTTAAACATACAGTCTGGTTAGATAGTCGTTTTTCCTATCAAAGGAAGACAGTGACTTGTTTTCAATATTGTGTCAACATGGATGTTACATTTGTATAACTCATTGAGTAGAATTCAAAAGGCCCATGTAGGAAACATGTAGGAGGCTGGGATAGAACACTCAACCGTGTAGAAAGAACTTGCAAGAGGCCCAAATAGAAAACATATTGTTGCTATGTAATTACATGCTTGACAGTAGATGACGGCACAGCATGAAGCTGAAACCTATGCTTTCTGCTTGCACCTTAGATTTGCACCTTTTTGTGTTCACTGTCAATTATGTAATTAAACACCAATAGTATTTTATATCTACCTCCTGCATGTTTTTGTCTGCATGGTTTGAGTGTGAGTACCTTCTCAATTCTACTTAGTTATTCCCTAGTTATCCCCACACTTAGTATATGATTAGAATACTATACAGCAGCGGATTAATGACATTTGGATACTGGTCTCACACAGCTTCAGAATCCCTTCAAGGAAAACCCCACCACCTTTTGGTATTTGTTTCATTAGTCCATTATTGATTTAGTCCCAAAATATTTTTCATGTCAGCAATCAAGTTTTCAAGATACAGTATATAACTTTCAAAGAAATAAAGCTGGTATGATGCATTTTTCATCGTATGATGCTGCGCTCTTCTGTATTTTGAAAGTTATATAAAGTTATATATCTTGAAAACTTGATTGCTGACATGAAAAACATTTTGGGACGATATGATCATTGGATAAATTAAACAAATACCAATAGATAGTATTTCGGTGGAATTGTCCTTTAAGAGTGATGTCAACACAGCAGACACTACAGTATATAACATTACAGATGTTTTTTTCTAATGCTCCTATGAAATATTGATTCCATCAGAAAAGAACGAGCACATTTGTGTAGCTGGTGTAGTGTAACACAAATTATAAACCGGGTGGTTCGAATGCTGATTGGCTGAAAGCCGTGGTATATCAGACCGTATACCACGGGTATGACAACAAAAATTATTGTCATTGTTCTAATTACGTTGGTAACCAGTTTATAATAGCAATAAGGCACCTTGGGGGTTTGTGGTATATGGCCAATATACCACGACTAAGGGCTGTATCCAGGCACTCCGCGTTGCGTCATACGAAAGAACAGCCCTTAGCCGTAGTATATTGGCCATATACCACACCCCCTCCAAACGTATTGTTGTAATTGTTAGTTAGATTACTTGTTGGTTATTACTGCATTGTCGGAACTAGAAGCACAAGCATTTCGCTACACTCGCATTAACATCTGCTAACCATGTGTATGTGACAAATAAAATTTGATTTGATTTGATTGTTTCAGGCATTCTCAATCAAGCTCAATCCAGCAGAGTTAGAGTATTAGAAATTGGTCTGGTCTGGGGTAACAGTGCCTTGGTGAGTTCCTGTAGCATTGAGAGGAGGGATTTTGTGGATGCCCGCCTACCTCCCCAGCGCTCTTCACACACAGTGAAAAGGCTGGTTTTGTTGGTGAGCTCAGGGAGCAGGCTGCTGCACTCCATCACGATGGCCTGGGGGATCATGATGATACAGGAAACCCCCCAGATGAGGAGGATACTCTTGCGGGCACGCCTGGCCGTGCTTTTGAACATCAGCGGGTGGCAGATTGCGTACCAGCGGTCGAGAGCAATGCAGCTCAGAGTCAAGACTGACACAGATACGGAGATTGTCTGGGAGATTGAAAAAGAGGATGTGCAGTTAATTAAAGCACAAAGTGAAACAGTACAAAAAGTACTACACTTAATATATACCCGCTGAGAGAAAATCTGTGATTTCCCTTGGGCAAACAAAATAATACTTTCTCTTCATTATTGTGAAGAAGAGAAGAAGAAAATGACTGTTCTGTTTCTCTATTTTAGAATTTAAAAGACTTCTCAATATGAATATGAAAAATGATAGCAATTCTTCCCCGTGTCTCTGCCAGCAAAAAAAACATTGATGGACAGGGAAAATTGGCTGATCTAGACGTTGACAGGGGCAACCGTTTTCTCCCAGGACGATTACACCCAACCTCCCCCAAGGTATCAACTATTTATATGGACTAATTAGAATTGGTATGATGTGAAGCAGAATGGTAAGACAACCCTTAAAGACCACAATGTTGATCTGCCATTCGTTCGGCGCAGTGTTTTATTAGGGGCCACCCACTGGGTGACGTCTGACTGCTGACATTTTCACACGATTCTGTAGAATGTAGAATCGACTTGCACTTGGTTTGAAAATGACGGCCGGCACTCTGTTCAGAGGTGCTAAGTACTCTCGGCCTTTGTTAGAAGCGCAGAGATAATTGACTGTCGGGTATTATAATTCTATATTATATATATGTATGTATAGTACATATGATGAAGTCTGACTAACTACCATAGCCAAAGGATGATTACAATATAAACATTTATATTATGAATCTGAGTTTACACAATACAGACAACAACAACAAAAAATCGGCATTACTGTTGATATGGCGAAATACTGTCAAATTATGGGGCCCTAGACTATATTCAACAGGTCTATACTCCCTTAACAGTCAACATTCTCATAATTTTTATTTTATTTTACTAGGTAAGTCATGAAAATAAAATAACCGTCACAACCATTTTTGTTTTTGTGGAGCGAACAGCTAACTAGACGTGACGACTGGGCATCTACGGTATTGATGCAATACTTTCCATGGTAATTTAGAATGTTCATTCAAATGATGTTAACTGATGTGGCACATGCAATCAAATTAAATGATTTGTAATGTCAGTTGAGTTGAATCAACAAATCACAGCGTTCATCACGAGTTATCACAGCCACAAAGTCATAAACCCTGCCTTTCTTCAATGTATCTTCTTAAAATGTATGCTGCATTTTAGCAGATGCACTTATCCAGAACAACCTACAGTAGTGAGTGCATACATTTTTTTACTGCTCCCCAATGGGAATTAAACCTACAACCCTGAGTATGGAAGCGCAATGCTCTCCCAACTGAGCCAGCCACACAAAACCTAACCGTCTCATTAACCTCACTGTTAACCTTATGCCTATCCCTAACCTTAAATTAAGACCAACCCAACGGCCAACAGTCCACCCATTATGCCATCATTGACTTGAATGGGGACGCCCGTTATATTCAGTCTATTTCTATGGCAGCACATGCAGACAGGAGCGGAGGAGAGGAGAAAATGTGCATTTAAAAAAATGACATGTGTTTTGGTTGTTGTGTTTTTAGCTATTCAAACGGTTATGAAGTGACTCTGGTCATTCGGCTGACGAACAACCGTCATCCCAAATTCCATGACCCTCACAGCCCCAAATTTTGCTATTTACTCATCACAGTGATATGAATCTACCAGCCATTTTCTGTTATCCTTGTTTCCTCTGTCGGTTTAGAGTGGCGGGATTTATGATTATATTAACCATAATTTGGCAACTTCATATTAATAAAAAGAAAGACATCACAAATCTGGAAATGATATGGGGCTTGTGTATTCTTTAAAGTCGTTTTAGATTGTGTCATATAGCTGGATCTGCAAAACAAACAGCCTGGGCCTTTTACATTTCAGACTAGCTTATCCAGAGCGACAGAAATAGTAAGTGCATACAGCTTAATGGTTCTTTCATACTGGTCCCCTGCGGGAATCAAACCCAAAACCCTGGCACTGCGAGCACTATGCTCTACCAAATGAGCTACACAGGACTGTTCTTGACATTAGACTACATTTGATGGTTTAAAACAGCTGACACACTTTGATCTTAGAGTGTTATTTTCATATCTGCAGCCATCACTCAAATATCAATTAGAGCCTGTAGACAGTAGAGGAGCTGTGAGAATTACAATTGAGGCCATCTGATTGACGACGGGGGACATTTTCAGCTCTCTCATTAACATCCTATAGCCAATGGACACATCAAATTGGCCCTACAGCTGCTACAGCTATTCCAATTTACCTCAGACATGCTTCACACAGCCATTAGGAGAAGCAGGATGTCCACACTGTTGTAGGAAATAATGGAGTAACTAATGAAATGTCAACGAAGTTTGTGCAGCAGTTACAGATTACCTTCCTTGGGAAAGCACTTTTGACACACTGCAAGTAGGCCAGGGCAGAAAACCAGTTTAAAATTCTGCTTATTCAGCTCATCAGGTAAAGGTTTTATAAATGGTTTTAATGGATCTCTTGATGGGGTGAGGTAGACCACCAGCTGCCTCTCCTCTGTTGGTAATTGTAGTCCTCTCAGCACTGTCTTTCAGGCAGACATGAATGATAACACAGTAATTCAGTCCAGGACCTTACTGATAGGGCTCCAGGCGTTTGTCTGTGGGTTTTGGATACAGTCCAGTGTTAAGGAAATCCAAAGATCAGCTAACCTGATAAACCCTTTCTCAATCTCCTGACCACCTATTATATTTGTCAACAGGCAGCATTGCAAAAAATGTAAGGGCACTATCCACTGTATTTGTCCCCAGCATGAATGCAAAATAATATGAGTCAGAAATGTATTGAGAGGCTCTCTTTAGATCATTTCAATGTTATTTTCTCAACGGTTAGGCAATCAGATGTTTTTTCAAAAGGCAAATTGATAAAGTATGCCCCCATTTAACATGAAAATAAACTGAGACTGAAGAAAGGTAATTTTGTTTAGACTTTAGAGCTTTTCATAAAGCTGTAAAAAAACTAACATTTTAGACAATATTCTCATATCCTTGGACTATCCAGAATCTAACATTCATTCATTTCTTCTCTGTATTCGGAATGGTGCAGTGCCAGAATGTCAGAGCCCAGTGCAGTGTATGGCTGGGAACATACCTCAGTCCAGGGATGGAATATGTCAATGTACTCATAATTCTCCTGAAATGATGAATGGTGAATTGAGAAGATTGGAAAACTGCTAGTTTTTTTATTCATTAAACTGCATGCCAGGCTAGCTAATGCTATAGCAGCCAATTGGATTCCTTGAAAATGCATTGGGGTGAGTAGTTAACAGAAGTGTTGTGGAATCCAATGGGTTGCTTTCATAGCCATGGAAAGTAGGGGTGCTGAGGGTGCTGCAGTACCCCTGAAAAATCTATGCAAAACAAAATAATAATTTGTTTTTTTTAAATTACAAACATTTATTCACAAAAGTAGTGCACTGTGCCTTAACTCGTCCTGTATTAGCAGAATTATATAAATGATTAAATCATATAATAATCTGACATACCCAAATCTAACTGCCTGAAGCTCAAATCTAACTGCCTGTAGCTAATGACATACCCAAATCTAACTGCCTATAGCTCAGGACCTGATGCAAGGATATGCATATTCTTGATACCATTTGAAAGGAAACACTTTCAGGTTTTTGTAAATGTGAAATGAATGTAGGAGAATATAAACCATTAGATCTGGTAACAGATAACACAAACAAAAAAGCAGGTTTTTTTGTGTTTTTTTTTTTATCCATCATCTTTGAAATGCAAGAGAAAGGCCATAACACAATATTGCAGTTAGGTGCAATTTTGATTTTGGCCACTAGATGGCAGCAGTGTGTGTGCAACGTTTCAGATTGATCCAGTGAAACATAGCCATACTGGCCAATATTTTGAATCAAGTCTGCCCAAATGTGCCGAATTGGTCAATTGATACATAACTAATTGGTCAAAGTGCATAACTATAGAGAAAATATAAAAATGATATGGTAATACAACATTTAAGTTTACACACTCCCAGGAATGTCATACTTGACGGATCATTAGCTTATAACTTTCACATATCTAGATGGCCGGGCGGGGTGGGTGTGGAGCCAGAGACAGCAGGGGTTCAAAACTGTAGAACACAGTACCTACATTTTAATATAAAAATGGATTTTATCAAACAAAACTATGCAACATTTTTATCTCTGAGACCCTCAGGATGACAAATCAGAGCAAGTCTGCTGAACGTTAGCTCAACTGTCCCGGTGTAGGGACACCTATCCCATAGAGGTTTTAATAAAATAATAGCAGTATTTCAATCTTAATGTATCATTTTGGGTAATGGGATAATTAGGTGTACAGCACCTTATCTCGCGTCGGCTCCGCGGTGTCCTTATCATGGCAGCCTGCCATTCAGACCATACAGGGAAGATGTAATTACAGTGGCCGTAAGGTCTGAATCTTTAGGCTAATCCTCTGACACACAAATTGGCTTGGGATTCTGTCCCATATGGCTGAGTGGAGGTTCCATCACACTGGATCAAAAGAGAATTATGATGTTGATCCATTGAAGGCTAAGCCCATGGCAGTTGAGCTGGGAAAGCAAAATACTTTCCCGTGGCACAAGCATCACCATGGGGTCCCTTCAAAGGTGTTTCAAAGAATACTGTTCAGTACCCTGGAGTTCCGTACCAACTATCAAGCTTGAAGTTGCAAGCGGTATGAGTACCGGAGCGCTAAGTCTGGGACCAGAAGGCTCCTTGACAGCTTCTACCCAAAGCCATAAGACTTCTGAGCAGTTCATCAGATGGCCACCCTGACTATTTGCATTGACCCCCTTTTGCATTGACATTCTTGCACTGGCTCTATGCACACTCACTTAACTTTACCCACACACTCACACATACTACACTGACACTCCAACACACACACACACACACACACACACACACACACACACACACACACACACACACACACACACACACACACACACACACACACACACACACACACACACACACACACACACACACACACACACACACACACACACACACACACACACACACACACACACACACAACTTCAACATTTCAACATCATCAAATCACCTATGCTTAGTCTAATACAGTGACAACTAAAAGATACAAAAAAACAATTTAGTCCAATCAACTTAAGCTAAATATGATGTCGCTGTCCATGGTCTGATTTGTGTGTATGTGTGCGTTCCTGCAAGTAGAAAAAACATGTTGACTCACCCTACTTGCAGAGAAATGCCAATGCCATCCTTTTCTCTTTCATGTTGATGAAATGGTCTATGACTCTCTCATACAGTACACACTTTTATTTTGTGTTGTCCTACAGTACATACGCTCACACACACAAAACACACACACACACATGCATATTGATGCCACACACTCACACATTGGCACACATTCACACTCTTCACATACGCTGCTGCTACTCTGTTTATTGATGTATCCTGATTGCCTTGTCACTTTTGCCCGTACCTACCTACATATTACCTCAACTACCTCAACTACCTCGTACCCCTGCACATTGACTCGGTATTGGTACTCCTTGTATATCGTCTCTTTATTGTTATTTTATTGTGTTACTATTTCCTCTTTTTTTTTTTTGCTAATCTTTTCTTACTTTTTACCTCTGTGTTGTTGGTAAAGGGCTCGTAACTAAAGCTTTTCACAGTAAAGTCTACACATTTTGCAGTTCTGTGTAACTCAATTAGTAGAGCATTGTGCTTACAACGCCAGGGTTGTGAGTTTGATTCCTGCAGTGGACCAGTACAAAAATGTATGCAGTCATCTGGATAAGAGCATCTTTTAAAATGTAAATGTATTTAGCATATGTGACAAATGAAATATTATTTGATTTGAATATAAAGTGGAAGTTGGGAAATGTGGAAATAAAAACGTTGGGACATCATCTTACCTGTAAGTAAGGCAGTATTTTACAAAGAGTGTTTCCAAAGAACCATGTTTCTGTAATGTCTACCACAAGACTTGCCGGGAGACAGGTGATGGTGACCAGGACATCAGCAAAGGAGAGATTCACAATGAAACAGTTGGTCACTGTGCGCATGTGATGGTTTTTCCACACTGCAAAACAAACTGACAACAAGACACAACCAAGGACTGCAGCTGTTAGGAATACAGGGAGACATCGATGACTTTAATTGGTTTAAATCAAATGCAATACAACACACAGCACACACCTGAATAGCAGCACCTGAATAACAACTATCAAGTGCATAATCAATATGAAGGTATTACAAATTAACCAGTTGTCCTGTTATGTCACTTAAATGTCAGTTCGTGATTATGAAAAGGGCAGTCAAACAAAAACGTATAATAGTGACTAATTTAATTTACAATAAGCCTACATCTGTAACAAGACTGTCATAAACAAATGTCTTATTTACTGCAAAATAATGTGGAAGGTAAAAATAAGGGATATGAATACAGTAAACATAGCCTACTCTCAGTATCCACGGGGTATGACATCAAGACACGTTTAAAAAACTCAGGAGAGTTAAACATATTGAACAGGTTTCTCGTTTTCAAAGGTTCCCCAGCCTGCAGTGAACCATTCCATTCTCCAACGTTGCTCTTCAAAAAGCACAGAACGCTCCGCCTGCCTTAAATACACAATGTACCCTCACTACAGACACGTGTATTATAATTGGCAAATAAACTAGTCTCATTCACAAACAGCTCATGAAGAATGAGTAAAATCGCGCCCTAAACTTTGGGTAAGGGCTGTTGAACACTGCCTTTCAGTCCAACGTGCACGATTTTACTCATTCTTCATGAGCTGTTTGTGAATGGTTTATTTGCCAATTATAATACATGTGTTTCAGTCCAAAACAAAATGTTTGCCCTATTTTGTATTAAACTAGGCAAGTTAGATAAGAACAAATCCTTAACTACAATGACAGCCTACACCGGCCAAACGCAGACAAGACTGGGCCAATTGTGCACCACCCTATGGAATCCCAATCACATGTGATAGTCTGGATTCGAACCAGCATTGAGACGCAGTGCCTTAGACCGCTGCGCCAATCGGGAGCCCGATCAACACACGCGAACAGCACTGGCATAGTAACAAGAGAAACTGCACACAGAGAAAATGAGACGGATTGTAAGCTACTTGAAAACATTGTCAAATTATGCCAGTATTGTCAGCACCGAAAACATAATTTAGAATCAATTAAGACATTTAATTAAGACCATTAACAATACTTTAATTAGCAAATAGTTGCACAATAGCAGTTACTAAGGGCTAGATTCAATTGTATTCAAATATGTCATGTTTAAGCAGTATCTTAAGTGTCTTTATAAGATACTGCCGAGAATCGTATTCTGAAAACTGGAAGCATCTACTTGTAAAGGGACTATGTTAATGCAGTAGACTTGATTTATTCCACAGGCATCTTATTCTGAACTAGAAGCATGGGCCTAATAAGGATGCTCCAAAAATATTTTATTAACAATTTCTATTACGCACTCAACTATATTTGTCAAGTGTTATTAACAGCTAAAACAGAAAACGACCGTTTAAAGAGAATGCCTGGTACAGCACTTTGATTCCGGTGTATCACTTTACAGGTCGCATGGCTTATCATTTTCTCTGTCGAGTGTCGCATGCACATCCAAACAAGACAGATGCCCATGCATGTCCGCGCTCGGGATAACGTCTTTATTTTGCGCTTCCCAAATACATTCGATTGTCAGTAACCTCTTGTTTAGAAGGTAGTCTACTGATACTGAATTAGTGAACACCAAATTAATATAATAATAATATATGTAATACATAGCCTACATTCGACTCACCAGTAGCCTAACTTCTATAAAACTACCATCATGTTCAATGAAGCCCAGATAACTTTGAGGACTTGATCTAATGCCATGCATTTTAAAATGAGGATGACATTTTAGAATGATACTGGCTCAATTAATCCAACCTACGCAAAAACCTTTACCAAAACTTACCTAGTGTGTTTCCAATGAGAGAAACAAAAAAAACTATTATGTATCCTACAATAAGAACCCATTCATATTGCTTAGGATGCAAATATTCCCTCCAAATATACTTCAGAAGTTCATCATCGTCATCGATGCTAGAGTATGGGTGTAATTCCGTGGTGCAAGGCTCATGCGAAGGGGGTGAACATTCTCCACAATCCGAATTCACTGTGATCCCCGACATCCTTCAATAGTTGGAAGTGTTTACGGTCTTTTTAGTGTCCATTCAGCGCGCCTGGAACGAGCAACAGACTACCAGATTTAACGTCTGCTAATAGAATGGCTATGCACCAGATCTGAAACGCTTTGGCATCGTCAACGTGACCATCTCTCCAACGCAGGGATCATGCAAGGCAAGGAGCACGCAGGGCAAGAAACCAATCAGAAAACTCCTTGTTGACAAAAAAAGAGGGGGAGGGTTAATTCCACAAATATCAGAAGCCCTGTCATAAAACACAAATATCAGAAGCCCTGTCATAAAACACAAATATCAGAAGCCCTGTCATAAAACACAAACATCAGAAGCCCTGTCTAAAACACAAATATCAGAAGCCCTGTCATAAAACACAAATATCAGAAGCCCTGTCCTAAAACACAAATATCAGAAGCCCTGTCATAAAACACAAACATCAGAAGCCCTGTCATAAAACACAAATATCAGAAGCCCTGTCATAAAACACAAATATCAGAAGCCCTGTCATAAAACACAAATGATTGCATGAGGAATCGAGGAGACCAGATTCGATAACTTCATCAAATAACATTATTTTTAATAGAAAGATGTGATATACAAATGTGTAACAATCAACTGAAAAAGGTCTTAGCGGAGGGTCCTGATCGTTACCTTATTGAAGCAAAGTAAGACCAGAGTTGAAGTCAGATCTTTGTCTTGGGAAAAAGTTTGAAAAATTCACCAGGAAGCAGAAGTGGACAATTAACCACTCTGACAGGGATGTCTATCACATTTGTTTATAAACCAATATAAATATAGTGCAGGGGTAGATCACCCTGTTCCCAAAGTGCCACAGATAATGGAGGATTTTGTCCCAACTCGGCACCACACCAGACCAACTGAGCTAATTGATCAGTCACACCTGGTCTTCCATGTTGGTTAAAACAAAAACATGAATTCAGGAGTACGGTTGCCTGGCCTTGGACAAGTGGTTCCCTACACATTTAATTCACTGGTACGCAACAGCATATTGATGGCATTGTCTGACAGCATGTTGTTTCCAAGTTGGGGATTTTCCATTATATTGAAAGGCCAGGACCGAGTTTGGGAAACCCTGAGCTAGCTGTTCATTAATCACAAAAATTGTCCACAGCGGTTAATTGGGGTCACATACCCTAGTGGTTTGACATTGGTTTGGCATCTATCATTAAACTTGGCCATAGCCTCATGCAGTCCTCCATGTTTACTGGCGGTGAGGGACTAGCACTCCCTCTAAAAGCCTCTGAGCACTTCAATTCGATGCTGAGGTGCTCTAAAGGAAGAGCATCCTGTGCTTAAAACTGTATCTTCCTGTTTTCATACAGACAAGTATAGTTTGTGTGTGAGTTCAACCCAGTATCACAGATTATTGTGAAATAGACACGACTGCATTATGAAGAAAGAAAGAAAAATCATACACAAGAAAAGTGTACTTTTTGTTGTGGCTGTCACGAATTTCGAATAAGTAATGAATGTTTATTTCACAATAAGCTGTGATAGTTTTGGTGAGTTCTGGTGGGCCTTCGTGCTTCAGAAAACAAAATAAAAGGAGGGGTGCTTGACAACAATGATAACTAGAAAAGGAAGTTTCAGTAGAAACTTTGTGTGCTTGCTTAGCTGCCTGAAAGTAATATTGTTAATGGTAGTGGAAGAAGTTTACACAGTGAAATAGTTAGGCCTATATCTTTCAGTAAAACCAATACCTTTAAATGCTTACAGTTTAAAATGTAAAGCCTTTGCCTCCTTTGATTTGCTGAGGGAAACTTACAATCTTCCCAGAAATAACTTTTGCAGATACAGATCAACTCAAATGTTATTGGTCACATACACATGGTTAGCAGATGTCATTGCGAGAGTAGCGAAATGCTTGTGCTTCTAGTTCTGACAGTGCAGTAATATCTAACAAGTAATCTAACAATTCCACAACTACCTAATTACACACAAATCTAAGTAAAGGGATGGAATAAGAATATATACATATAAAATATATGGATGGGCGATGACCGAGCGGCATAGGCAAGATGCATTAGATGGCATAAAAATACAGTATATACATATAGGATGAGTAATGCAAGATATGTAAACATTATTAAAGCGGCATTATTAAAGTGGCTAGTGATCTAGGCCCACCTGAAAGAGAGAAAGAGTGAGTGACGCAGTAGAGAATCAGGGGAGATGCCGCCGAACATTACGACTAGGAATACGACTTTCCCGAAACAGATCCTCTGTTCGAGCCACCACCCAGGACAATGGATCTAATTCCAGTAGTTGACCCAAAACAAGGGCGCCACAGAAGGGGCAGACAAAGTGGCCTCCTGGTCAGGCGCTGTAGATGTGCACATCGCCCACCGCTCCCGAGTATACTACCAGCCAATGTCCAGTCTCTTGACAAGAGGGTAGACAATATTCGAGCAAGGGTTGCCTTCCAGAGAGACATCAGAGATTGTAACATTCTCTGTTTCATGGAAACATGGCTCTCTCGGGATATGTTGTCGGAATCGGTTCAGCCACCGGGCATCTCCATGCATCGCGCCAACAGAGATAAACACCTCTCTGGGAAGAGGAAGGATGGAGGTGTTTGCTTCATGATTAATGACTCATGGTGTAATCATAACAACATACAGCTACTCAAGTCCTTCTGCTCACCGTCTCTTTCTCAAACAAGACACTCCAATGTACTTGTCCTCTTGCTCAGTTGTGCACCGGGGCCTCCCAGTCCTCTTTCTGTTCTCAGTTTGAGCTGTTCTGTGAAAGGAGTAGTACAAAGTGTTGTACAATATCTTTCTTGCATGGAATAACCTACAGTTCTCAGAACAAGAATAGACTGATGAGTTTAAGAAGAAAGTTATTTGTTTCTGGCCATTTTGAGCCTGTAATCGAACCCACAATTGCTGATGCTTCAGATACTCAACTTGTCTAAAGAAAGCCAGTTGTATTGCTTCTTTAATCGGACAACAGTTTTCAGCTGTGCTAATGTAGCAGTGTGATGTTGTTCCCCTAGATTATGCTAATTGCACATAAGGACCAGTTCAAATAGGCCAGGTCAAAAGGGGATGTTAATAATTTGATGATAATAATAATAATAATTCAGTGTGTTTTTAATTTAATTACAGCTGCATAGCTAATGTTATTTTTTTGTGTGAAAACACTTTTTCATATCTATATTGTAAATACACTTGATTGTTAAAGTTTTGTATATTTTGGTTTGATCCATTGTATCTGTGTTACTGTACCCTCCTATTGTTCTCTCTTGCATGACCTTCAGCTAGCGAGGTATGTTGTCCTTGGCTCCGCTATTTTTCAATATAAAACCATGGTAATGTTACACTATGTGCTGTTATGCAACCATACGTTTTGTTACAATATGTACAATATGAATATTTATGTTAACAAGTTTTACCGAGCTCGCTAGCTAGAGTACCTAGGGTACCTGTAATTTGTGGGTACTTGGGACAGTGTTTAAGTGAGTTTCCTTGTGCTCGTGCAGGTGCCTGAGAGCTGTGACTGCACCAAGGGATAACACATTGTGCGTTGTCTCTTCGTGCGCAGGGCAAATAAAAATCCAACAAGCAGACCTCCAGTTGTGGCAGTGTCCTCATTAAATTACACAATGCAGAACGAACCACGCTACAAACTGGTGCCGCGACCTGCCGACTATCAGAGCTGTGCATGTGGATGAGGTGCGCGATCTGCGCATGCGCACTTGTTGATGGTTTGCTATAAGTGAATATATACTGTAAATAGTGAAGGTGAATGTAGCGTATTCACAAGTAAAGGGTATTTGTGTTTATTTGTATGTTTTGGAGGAATTTATTTATTGCATTTTTTTTGTATTTAAATGCAGTAAATTACATTATATTTTAGTGCTCTGTTGAGCCATGGAAGACTCTCAAGTCCATAAAATTAGTTATGCTGAGGATTTTAGTGTGGGTAGAGGGAGGGGTGCCCTTGCATTTACACCATTTGTACAGTCAGCAAGTTTACTGCAGCCTAGGGTTTCAAGTCTTTCTCCTGCCCATCCCCCTCACCAACCCCAGCAGTTTCCCCTGTCTGATCAATGTGGGTCAACTTTTATTGATGCGTCCAAGCTGAATCTGATTGTGAAGTCAGATGTTAGTGCTCCACCTTTCTTTAGGGACGATGGCTCAGATAAGTACTCTGTCCTGGACAGGTGTAAATATTAGACCTTTGCTAAATAATCTAGCCTTTGACATGATAGTTATTTATTTTAATATACACATGAGGTAACTCAGGCTTTGACCTGTTGTTGTCAAAGTGTTAGTGTGGTCATATGGCTTGGAGAAGGATGGCTGGTCCTCCAGGACAGAGCTGCTGCTTAACATTCACCAAACAAGCTGTTCTCAAATCTGACAACATTCTGTCCTACACTAACATAATTGCAAAAGGGTTTTCTAATGACCAATTAGCCTTTTAAAATGATTAACTTGGATTAGCTAACACAGCGTGCCATTGGAACACAGGAGTGATGGTTGTTGATAATGGGCCTCTGTACGCCAATGTAGATATTCCATAAAAAATCATCAGTTTCCAGCTACAATAGTAATTTACAACATTAACAATGTTTACACTGTATTTTTTATCAATTTGATGTTATTTTAATTGACAAAAAATGAGCTTTTCTGTCAAAAGCAAGGACACTTCTAAATGACCCCAAACCTTTGAACAGTAGTGCACATTATTGCAAAAATACAATAATTCAAACAACATATGGCCACTGTTGGTGAAGCCACTGTTAAGAATAGTCATGTCTGTTTTTCATATTATTGGGCACTATGTTGCTTTATTTGGGGTCAATTCCAGGTTTGGGGTCAATTCCATTTCAATTCCAGTCAATTCAGAAAGTTTTAAAAAATCCAATTACACATTTTCCCTCATTGAAAAGCATTGAAGAGAATTGGAATTTCAGTGTACTTCCTGAATTGTCCCCAACCCTGTCCCACTGTCCTGCAGCAACTAGTTTGACATTAAGTAGAAAAGAAAAATGTTCTTCCCTCATCATTCGCTATGCGAGCTCCAAGGCTAATGAAATATTTACAATAAATAGATCAGCAAACACAGGTCTCATGGGGTGTGGTGGCATAGCTGTCCTTGCATGCTTGACTGTAAGTTGCTTTCAGGGCTGGCTCCAGGCTTAAGCACCATGAGCTGTCGCTTAGGGCCCCCAGCCGCTAGAGAGTTAGAATAGTAGAATAAAAAAGGTGCACATTTGAAATTTGGTTGTGCATCAGCAGTTTTGATCTTTACTCACCATGGCAAAATGTATAGACAAGCAGAAAACTTGCTTTAAAACTTTAACATTTTCTCTGCACCCTATGGCAAAATGTTTAGAATTGCAGGAATTTAACTTTAAAACCAAAAAAATGCTTTCTCCGCTGTCAAGGGGTTCACACATTTTTTTTGGTCCGTTCGGTGGGGCCCCCCCAACCAATTCTCGCTTAGGGCCCCCTAAAGATCAGAGCCGGCCCTGGTCGCTTTGGATAAAAGTGGCTGCTAAATGGCATATATTATTATTATTACATATAAAATATAGCCAAGAGACTCTATACTTTTGTAATTCTCATAAACACTCTAATCTGCTGATTTATAAATAATTATTTTGATCAGACTGGTGACCACATGTATTTGTACAGTAACTCCTATTTGTTCTGGTCTTAATGGCACGTAATGGCGCATAATGGTCTTAGTGGAACATAACAATATAAATGTATTACTTATGAGAGGCTTTTGGAAGCAGTTTATTCCATTGCATATTTATTACATATTGCACAATTAGAAACCCAGTGGAGAAAACTGATTGCAATGACACATCTTCCTAGCGACATTACAAAATTATGCCTCTGACTTGGTCATAATGCTGACCTCCATACAACCTCTTGTAAGCTACAATCTCATAATTCAGACCACATAGCTCTAAATTATAACAGATCTATTGGACAATATCTATTCTCATCATTACTAAAGATGGAAAACACAACGCAACAACAGGTAATTCAATTCAAATTATATAAGGGCCAAGTGTTCACTTATGCTTATCGAGAGCAAATACCAACATCCTATTATCAAACAGATTTTAAAAAGGTTTCTATAGAACAATTCCCAACCTTCCATACATCATATGTCCCCCCCCCCCATTTTATTATGAATGTGATTTCTTGTATACCTGATGCAATGACAATTCTTCCCATATCAATTACAAGCAGCTGAATGCCTGCATGCATACACTCTGTGAACTTCACATTGAATGATACACTTTCTATGTGATGTGAAAGATTGAGGTGTTGAAGTACTTAGTGACAGTAGGAACCCTGTCTAATGAAAAGGCTTGGTTCAAAAAAGCGTGGTTCAAATAGTCCAGAATCAGTGGAATGCAAAACACAAAAATAATGCTGTGCTCTATTCAAGTCATGCTTATATATCATGTTGACTGTGAAATTGTCTTTAGCTTGTCAGAGGAATGGGTTGAATACTAACACATACAACCTGGCCAGAAAACGATTTCGTAGCTTAAACAGACTGAAATAAATACTTCACCTCATGGTGGTACTGTAGGATGCACTTCCCTGTAGCTCATACAACAAAGGATCAAAGGTAACAAAAACACAATGTCACATTTGTTTGGAAAAAGCAACTATATTTTTCAACCAACTTTGTCAGTGTTTGTACAGGTCAAATATTTGACACACAATGTACATTTCCCTAAATTAGTCCCTCGTGATACCACTGCATTTCCCACAACACGTGTAAAATCCAAGCATATTTTGCCAAGACATTGTTCCAAGAAAAATACTCATCAAAACACTCCAGACACTGCAATGATGACAAAAGCGGCATTAGGTTTTGACAAACAAACTCATTCACCCAATCATGCAATTTACGCACTGTTATTCCTGTACTCTGGATATGTTTTTCTGATATTGTGGCTAACAAATAGATTGTTTTCACTCTTTTGATCAGAGTTGTTATTGTGAAGACATCTTTAAAATGAAATGATTTAATGTGTTTTATATGGAAATGAAGCTACTGCATTATGAATTCCTCCTATTTTAGTTAACTTTTAGTCTCTCGTCACAGCCATCGAGCAGCTGATTGGTTCTGGGTTTTTAAAAAATGCTAATGGCTTTGATATATTATGAAGAATATAGATGTTTGATGTATTAAAGACCAAAAAGCATAACATATTGAAGCACTCTTAGACTTAAAGAGCAAATAAGATGTAACAAATTTGTGAAGTGTACAAACACACTCACACACAAACTTTTATCTTACATCTTTTAGTCTTGGACTGAAGACTTATCAACGTCAAGGTACTGGAGTGACGAGCCACCCTTTCGGTCTCTGCTTGGCCTGGCTCCCCACTCGGATTCCCTGCCGCTGACCACTAATTCCCTTCTAGTTCTGTCTCCCCTACCACAAGGACCTTGGACTGTGCCTCAGGACAACCTGGCCTGCCAATTCCTGGCTGTCCCTGTCATTGGAGGCTGCTGAAGGGAGGACGGCTCATAATAATGGCTGGAACGGAGCAAATGGAATGGCATCAAACATGTGTTTGATGTATTTTATACCATTCCACTAAATCTTCTCCAGACATTACCATGAGCCCTGCCTCCCCAATTAAGCTGCCACCAACCTCCTGCGGTCCCTGTTCACTTGGCCGTGCTGCTGATCCAGTTCTGCTGTTCCGACTGACACTGTGGGCCCCTGACTTGATTTCACAGTTTGTGATACCTTGTCCTGGACCGTGCTGATCCCCCCCTTTAATTCAAGTAAAAATCGGTTTGCCATTGCCTTAAAGAGCCCTAAAAGGATGTAATATCTTCATGTAACCCGTTTTCAAGTTAAATAGTGCAGTACACTGTTTCCACTCTGCCTACCATTTAATTGGGCCCTTGAACGCTTTTGTAAATTTGACCAGTAATCCATGTTGTATTATGCTAACTTTCTTTTCTACTACTTATTTTTGTGAATGAAATGCCCCACTCTTTGTATGAATTTGCCCAGTTTGTTTTCATGGTGGCTATGTGTCTGCTGGCCAGTGTGGTTGTGTTGTTCATTGGTGGGGCTACTTTTAGCAGAGTACATGCTCTTGGTCCTCTCTGGGGAGTGTATGGGGGCAGGGCCTGTTGCAGATTGTGAGGAATGGGGTCGCTCCTTCTCCAATGAACAGAAAGGCTCAAATCTGCTATACAAACGACTATCGCCACCCCGATCACTACGCCAATTTCCTGACGCAAGCCTTGCCCTTTCATGCGTTTTATCAATGGACGTATGCTGCCCCTGTGTCCCCATGGATGTAGTTCTGTCAGGAAGATTTTGGTGCAGCTCTTCAGTGCTAAAACGAGGGGTTGAGGATAACCCTATATCATCTGCACAGTGGTTCTTGTCCATCTGAAGCATGCTACTCTGTGATGCAACCTTCCTCTCTCTCTCTGGTATTTGTCCCTCTTCGTCTGTGACTATGGTGTCAGAGCTACCACCCCTTTTAGGGGAACCCCCTTTAGGGGAACCCTCTTTTTTCTCTGGTATTTTGAGCAATGATCTGATTTGCTTGGTGCTCTTCTTAAGGAAATGTGGTGAACCCAATGCTGTGCTGGTGGACTTGTAAGTGGGCTCTTTGCTGTTTATATCAAGGGCTGCTGCAGACACAGTTCTGTAGGGAGGCTCTTTGCTGTTCATATCCAGGGCTGCTGCAGACACAGTTCTGGAGGGAGGCTCTTTGCTGTTCATATCAAGGGCTGCTGCAGACACAGTTCTGTAGGGAGGCTCTTGCCAATTAGAAACAGGGGGGCTCTTTCTGTCCACAACGTTTTTGACGTCATAATGAGAGACAGATCTCTGATCCTTGTTCAGATTTGAAGAATATCCTCCATTCTGTGCACCCAATGTTATTCCACCACCATCTGGCTGACTCCTCCCAAAGGCCCTACCATACATGTGACTGGAGGACTCTTTATTGACTCTGTAGTCACTGTTGGTCTTTGAGTCTGCCACACTGTGTCTTTTGTGCCAGTTGTCTTGAAGGAGCTCAGGGGCTTTCATTACCAGTCCCTCTTTGGCTCTTCCCAGGCAGGCATAGACCGACTGATATGGGTCTCTTCCTGGGCCATAGCCAATGTTATTCCGAGGATCATCCAAAATCTGCAGACTCCGCCTTTTCATAATGTATTCATCTTGTCTCATTCTGTTTTCCTTCGATGTCGCTGGATTCCATTGCAATTGCATTGAAGAGTAATACGGTGCATTGTTTGGCTTTGCAGAGGGGTCGACCTGACGCATGGAAGAGGAAGAGTTGTTTGAGTGACTGTTTGTCTCCGGTTTCTCTGGAATAGTGGACTTGAAAACAAGGGATGACCTGAGTCTGGAAGGAATCAATGAGCTAGTTTTGTTTTCCTGTGCTTCATACTGGTCCAGATAGTCACAGGATTCCCCAATAGGATCATCGGTGTTATTGAGGTAAGACTCTATCCTATATGTGCGCAAGAAGGACTTAGCCGTGTTCTTCAAAGTTGGCATGTTCTGCTGCATAGAGCGGACTTGTTTGTCATTCCCGTGGTAGGACTGGCGAAAATTGCGACCTCTGATTATCTGTGCCCCCTGAGAATGGTCTTCCAAAGCATTGGTAAAGTGGCTTCTTCCAGGAGCGCAGTGATTACCTCTATCTCCAGCCACGTTCCAGTTGCTTGCCCCATACCTTGTGTTGTGTGGAACATATGGGACTTCTTGTCTCTCCCCAGCATAACTGTGCCTTTTCAGGAAGTTCAGAGTCTCTGCAGACTGGAACTGATGGATGCGGTTTTGAACACTCTCGCCGTGGTTGATCATGGGTCTGTGTTCAAATGGCTCCTTGTCATAAAGTCTCTCCTCCATCTCTCCCATATGGGTCGTCATGCCCGTCTGTCTCTCACAGGCTTTCCTGTACACTGTGTCCAGGGTATGTCTCAACTGGTCCTTCCTCTCAAAGGCTTGTCTGGATTCAGAAGCATACTTTGCCCGAGCATGTCTTCCATTCCGTTCTAGTAGCACAGTCTCGGGAGGGGTGAGAACTGCTGGCACGAAAGAACGGGCGAAGAGCGTTCTAAACTCCTCGTCATAGGACTCCACCAGCTGGCCTGTTATGACCTGCACCATACTCAGGTTGATTTTCTCATAGGACCACATGAAGCTAGGCAGAGAAGAATAAACAGAGAGCAGCAATTACTTCAGTGAAAATGAAATAACAGCCATTTTTATCTCACACGGTCAACTGAGGTAGACAGTTTCACAATATCAGTAAATTGTTGAAGATGTATCGAAGATAAGCCTTCAGGCTGTCTAAAGTTTAAACAATTAATAAAAAAGTAATATTGCCTTATCTGTTACCCATAGGTATTCCAGGAATTGATCAGCCCCTACCTCATAAAAATTCAATTTTTGAAAAGTAACCCTTTTCGATTTTTTTAACCCAATCTTAAATGTTTTCTTATTTCAAAAGAAGTTCTGTGTTCCATATAGAGTTGAAATACAGGATCTGCAGACAGCCCTGTCATGTAACATTTTGGAAAATAACTTTTTCCTAAAAACTTTGTCCAAGTTTTCATTCTCATTTTCCATTCATTGTGTTTACTTCACAGATGTAAGAAAATAATTATGATTGGGGTAAATATTCAGAAAACCATCCCTTTAAGCCTTACCCTTATCGTGTTCAAATAGTCACTGTTAAAATGCAAAGAAAGAACATGATAATGACTCAATAAAGTGACTTTCATTTATATCTAAAGAACATTTTAATCAATATTGGAGCTGCTAGATTATCATACAGTAACGATAGTGTACTTGCTATCCGGATTCCTTGGGTTGATATGTTTGAGGTTAGGGTAAGAGTAGGGGATAAGGTTGGGCTTTAGGATAGGGACGTCCCAAGGAACCTGGATTGCATTAACAGTAACAATAGGATCTGGTTATTGGACATTTCTTCTCCCTGAGCTCCATTTACCTGTATGATCCGTACACCACTGTTTGGCAGTCCACCAACAGAAACCTCTGCTCCATTGCTCCATGAAATGTAGATCCTGAACGACAGAGGTAATCCTGACCCTTCACTATGCGTACTCTCATGTTCTGTAGACCAAGAGAGTCAGTGGAATGTTACCAAGACCATTCTATGGTAACATATCGCTTTATGCAAAGCCTGAATATATATATATATATATATATATACAGTGCCTTGCGAAAGTATTCGGCCCCCTTGAACTTTGCAACCTTTTGCCACATTTCAGGCTTCAAACATAAAGATAATAAAACTATTTTTTTGTGAAGAATCAACAAGAAGTGGGAATCATGAAGTGGAACGACATTTATCGGATATTTCAAACTTTTAACAAATCAAAAACTGAAAAATTGGGCGTGCAAAATGATTCAGCCCCTTTACTTTCAGTGCAGCAAACTCTCTCCAGAAGTTCAGTGAGGATCTCTGAACGATCCAATGTTGACCTAAATGACTAATGATGATAAATACAATCCACCTGTGTGTAATCAAGTCTCCGTATAAATGCACCTGCACTGTGATAGTCTCAGAGGTCCGTTAAAAGCGCAGAGAGCATCATGAAGAACAAGGAACACACCAGGCAGGTCCGAGATACTGTTGTGAAGAAGTTTAAAGCCGGATTTGGATACAAAAAGATTTCCCAAGCTTTAAACATCCCAAGGAGCACTGTGCAAGTGATAATATTGAAATGGAAGGAGTATCAGACCACTGCAAATCTACCAAGACCTGGCCGTCCCTCTAAACTTTCAGCTCATACAAGGAGAAGACTGATCAGAGATGCAGCCAAGAGGCCCATGATCACTCTGGATGAACTGCAGAGATCTACAGTTGAGGTGGGAGACTCTGTCCATAGGACAACAACCAGTCGTATATTGCACAAATCTGGCCTTTTATGGAAGAGTGGCAAGAAGAAAGCCATTTCTTAAAGATATCCATAAAAAGTGTAGTTTAAAGTTTGCCACAAGCCACCTGGGAGACACACCAAACATGTGAAAGAAGGTGCTCTGGTCAACCAAAATTGAACTTTTTGGCAACAATGCAAAATGTTATGTTTGGCGTAAAAGCAACACAGCTCATCACCCTGAACACCCATCCCCACTGTCAAACATGGTGGTGGCAGCATCATGGTTTGGGCCTGCTTTTCTTCAGCAGGGACAGGGAAGATGGTTAAAATTGATGGGAAGATGGATGGAGCCAAATACAGGACCATTCTGGAAGAAAACCTGATGGAGTCTGCAAAAGACCTGAGACTGGGACAGAGATTTGTCTTCCAACAAGACAATGATCCAAAACATAAAGCAAAATCTACAATGGAATGGTTCAAAAATAAACATATCCAGGTGTTAGAATGGCCAAGTCAAAGTCCAGACCTGAATCCAATTGAGAATCTGTGGAAAGAACTGA
Organism: Oncorhynchus keta; assembly: GCF_023373465.1. Taxonomy (NCBI): domain Eukaryota; kingdom Metazoa; phylum Chordata; class Actinopteri; order Salmoniformes; family Salmonidae; genus Oncorhynchus; species Oncorhynchus keta. Next base: position 16,370,541 of record NC_068444.1, on the reverse strand, counting down.
AAACTGCTGTTCACAAATGCTCTCCATCCAACCTCACTGAGCTCGAGCTGTTTTGCAAGGAGGAATGGGAAAAAATGTTAGTCTCTCAATGTGCAAAACTGATAGAGACATACCCCAAGCGACTTACAGCTGTAATCGCAGCAAAAGGTGGCGCTACAAAGTATTAACTTAAGGGGGCTGAATAATTTTGCACGCCCAATTCTTCAGTTTTTGTTAAAAAAAGTTTGAAATATCCAATAAATGTCGTTCCACTTCATGATTGTGTCCCACTTGTTGTTGATTCTTCACAAAAAATACAGTTTTATATCTTTATGTTTGAAGCCTGAAATGTGGCAAAAGGTCGCAAAGTTCAAGGGGGTTGAATACTTTCGCAAGGCACTGTATATAAAGAAAATATTTATTGTCACATACACCAGATAGGGGCAGTGTAATGTGTTGTTTTATAGGGTCAGCCATAGTAGTACGGCACCCCTGGAGAAAATTAGGATTAAGTGCCTCGCTCAAGGGCACATCGACAGATTTTTCACTTTGTCTGCTCGGGTATTCAAACCAGCAACCTTTCGGTTACTGGCCCAACACTCCAAATGCTAGACTAACTGTCGCCCTTTTGTGAATATACTTAAAGGGTGTGGTTGCTGCATGCTAAATACCTCATCCCTCAGGTAATAAATACAGTTAACTGCCAAAATAAAGGAAACACCAACATAGTGTCTTAATAGTGCGTTGGGCCACTGCGAGCCAGAACAGCTTCAATGCACCTTTGCATAGATTCATACCTGTGGTAATAACTACCTCGCCCTTTAAACTGCCTCACCCTGCAAAAACAGGAGGAGTGAGACTTTGACTTCTTCAGTCTGTCATTTTGAGGACCTACTGTCAGTGGTTGAATCAATACTGTTTAGACGATGAGAGGATGATCAGTCGCTGCATGTAGATCTCTACCTGCATATGTTACCATTGTAGCAGAGGATCTGAACTTACCCTAAGTTTTGGGATTTGGATGTCTTGATTCTCAACCATTAAGAGAAAGCTTTGCAGATGAAATTCATCCAGAAGCACATAAACTGGAATTCCTCTGGTGGAGGCATCAACCACCTCTTTGAATATATCCACATCTGTAAAAATGTCCATTACAATTGCAATAACCTGTAGGGAATGAAGGGACATTAACACAAATTAGAACCAGAAGTACAGAAAAACATGATGATTTATGAAAATAATTTGTATACCATTACATACTATACTGAACTCAGCAACAACAAAAAACTGTCCTCTCACTGTCAACTGCGTTTATTTTCAGTTTATTGGCCCTGAACAAAGGGGGGTGTCACGTCTACTCCCGCTCTTCCCCCCTGGCGCTGGATGGCGCCAGGCTGACCTGCATTACACACTCCTGCCACCATCATTTACACCCACCTGCCTTCCCTCGTCATGCGCATCAGCGATATTGGACTCACCTGGACTCACTCAATCACCTATTTATTACCTCCCCTATATTTGTCAGATCCCCAGCTCTGTTCCCTGCTGCTGCATTGTTTGTCATATGTCCATGTTACCCGTGTGCTGGCTCTGTTCCTGTATTGTTCTATGTCTGTTCCCGAATACATGTCTGACTGCCCGTACCTGTTCCTCCTGTCCAGCGTCGGTCCTTACAGGGGGGTCAAAATCAAAATTAATAGTCAGTATCTGGTGTGGCCACCAGCTGCATTAAGTACTGCAGTGCATCTCCTCCTCATGGACTGCACCAGATTTGCCAGTTCTTGGTGTGAGATGTTACCCCACTCTTCCACCAAGGCACCTGCAAGTTCTTGGACATTTCTGGGGGGAATGGCCCTAGCCCTCACCCTCCGATCCAACAGGTACCAAACGTGCTCAATGGGATTGAGATCCGGGCTCTTCACTGGCCATGGCAGAACACTGACATTCCTGTCCTGCAGGAAATCACGTACAGAGCGAGCACTATGGCTGGTGGCATTGTTATTTTGGAACAGTACCACATGAGGGAGGAGGATGTCTTCCCCGTAACGCACAGCATTGAGATTGCCTGCAAGGACAACAAGCTCTGTCCGATGATGCTGTGACACGTCGCTCAGACCATGACGGACCCTCCACCTACAAATCGATCCCGCTTCAGAGTACAGGGCTCGGTGTAAAGCTCATTCATTCGACGATAAACGCAAATCCGACCATCAACCCTGGTGAGACAAAACCGTGACTCGTCAGTGAAGAGCACTTTTTGCCAGTCCTGTCTGGTCCAGCGACGGTGGGTTTGTGCCCATAGGTGACGTTGTTGCCGGTGATGTCTGGTGAGGACCTGCCTTACAGCAGGCCTACAAGCCCTCATTCCAGCCTCTCTCAGCCTATTGCGGACAGTCTGAGCACTGATGGAGGGATTGTGTATTCCTGGTATAACTCGGGCAGTAGTTGTTGCCATCCTGTCTCTGTCCCGCAGGTGTGATGTTCGGATGTACCGATCCTGTGCAGGTGTTGTTACACGTGGTCTGCCACTGCGAGGATGATCAGCTGTCCGTCCTGTCTCCCTGTAGCCCTGTCTTAGGAAACTCACAGTACGGACATTGCAATTTATTGCCCTGGCCACATCTGCAGTCCTCACGCTTCCTTGCAGCATGCCTAAGGCATGTTCACGCAGATGAGCAGGGACCCTGGGCACCTTTCTTTTGGTGTTATTCAGACACAGTAGAAAGGCCTCTTTAGTGTCCTAAGTTTTCATAACTGTGACCTTATTTGCCTACCGTCTGTAAGCTGTTAGTGTCTTAACAACCGTTCCACGGGTGCATGTTCATTAATTGTTTATGGTTCATTGAAGAAGCATGGGAAACAATGTTTCAACCCTTTACAATGAAGATCTGTGAAGTTATTTGGATTTTTACTCATTATCTTTGAAAGACAGGGTCCTGAAAAATGAAAGTTTCTTTTTTTGCTGAGTTTATTATATATTATCAACTGGGTGGGTCAAGCCTTGAATGCTGATTGGCTGACAGCCGTGGTATATCAGACCGTATACTACAGGTTTGACAAAACATTCATATTTACTGCTCTAATTACATTGGTAACATCGCGCCGAAGAACAGCCCTTAGCCGTGGTATATTGGCCATATACCACACCCCCTCTGGCATTATTGCTTAAGAACAACACCGTGGTGCTGATGGATTGTTATTTAGAGTATGAGGCATTACTGTAAGCTCAGGAAATCTGTCTGATTTGGAGACTGTGATGCCAAGAAAAGTACAGGTGACAAAAATGGTACTTCAGGAGCTCATAAGATGGTGGTTAAGGCTGTGTGATATCGTCATTCTTCCATATGTGTTATACTAGGATCTGTCTCTGACAGGTCGCAGCTTTCCATTCATCCATTTGTGGGTAATCGGAACTGCACTATGTGGTGACATAATGGACCTGATGACCAAGACCTATGACAGTTAGGTAAAAACATGTAGTTTCATGTCACTAAAAGTACCTTTAAAATGCACCCTTTTACAGTCAGGATGCAACCTGACCGTCACAACAACAACAGAAACACACTCAGCACATTGCAATATATAGGCCATATATCTAGTTAAAATATGTTCACTAATGAGACCACTGCGCCACCAGGGCCCCCAAATATGTTAACTTTTAAGCAAATGTCATACTGTGTTGACTCTTCCTTTTTTGCTAGTGTTATCTATACAGTATGGTATCTCAAGAGGTAACTGGTAACTTAGTAAGTGTGTGGTTACAAGGACACTGACACTGTGTTTACCATATTTACTGTGACAAGTAGGACTTGGTTTGACACATAGATGGAAGTGGATATGGCTATTTCAGCCCCATTGTTGCTGACAGGTGTATAAAATCGAGCACCAGTCATGGAATCGCCATAAACAAACATTGGCAGTAGAATGGTCTTACTGAAGATCTCAGTGACTTTCAATGTGACACAGCCATAGGATGCCACCTTTCCAACAAGTCAGTTCATCAAATGAATGCCCTACTAAAGCTGCCCCGGTCTACTGTAAGTGCTGTTATGTTGAAGTGGAAACATCTAGGAGTAACAACGGCTCAGCCACAAAGTGGTAGGCCACACAAGCTCACAGGATGGGACCGCCGAGTGCTGAAGCGCGCAGAGCATAAAAATCGTCTGTCCTCAGTTGCAACACTCACTACCGAGTTCTAAACTGCCTCTGGAAGCAACGTCAGCACAATAACTGTTCGTCGGGACCTTCATGAAATGGGTTTCCTTGGCAGAGCAGTCACACACAAGCCTAAGATCACAATGCACAATGCCAAGCGTTGGCTGGAGTGGTGTAAAGCTCGCAGCAATTGGACTGAAGCAGTGGAAACGCTTTCTCCAGAATGATTCATCACGTTTCACCATCTGGCAGTCCGACGGAGGAATCTGGGTTTGGCAGATGCCAGGAGAACGCTACCTGGCCTAATGCATAGTCCCAACTGTAAATGTAGTTGAAGGAAGAATAATGGTTTGTCGAGATCGTTGTGGAAGAATTTGACTGGCCTGCACAGAGCCCTGACCTCAACCCCATCTACCACTTTGGGGACGAATTGGAACGCCGACTGCGAGCCCGGCCTAATCACCCAACATCAGTGCCCAACCTCATTAATGCTCTTGTGGCTGAATGGAAGCAAGTCCCTGCAGCAATGTTCCAACATCTAGAGGAAAGCCTTCCCAGAAGAGTGGAGGCTGTTATAGCAGCAAAGGGGGAGCCAACTCCATATTAATGCCCATGATTTTGGAATGAGATGTTCATGTATGTACTTGGAATACTTGTAGACTAAATCACATGAGAAACTACAGTAAAACTATAGCTTGAGTGTTCTAACCCATCCTTGACCGAAGCGGATGAAGCAGCAAATATAATAATCAGGGGTTTGGCATTGCATAGCCAACAGATTATATGACTGCATGATAGGATTCAAAGTACACTCTCAGAATAAAGGGTACAATTAGGCCAAAGTACAGTAGATCAAAATCCTCTGAATTTGCTACACTGGTGTCAGAAGGTGTATGGCGGAGAGGCGTGTACACGTGAGGGACTTGGCATAGAGAAGAGGTACATTTTATCAAATGGCTTTGTCACTGTGGTGGTACCCTAAAAAGGCACATTTGTACCTTTTGGATCTTTTGAGGTATGTACTGCAAGGGTACAATTATGTACTTGTAACTAATGGTACAATGGATGTACCTTACAGGGTAGCACTACATTGACAATCATTTGTACTCCTTTAAGTACAATGCAGTACCTTTTTTTTCTGAGAGTGTAGTTGTGACTGCTACGATGATAAGGTTTTCAGGAACATCTTTTGATGAATCCAATTCCTGTACAACCGGTTCTTTCTTTGAACACAGCATTGACAGATCTCTTGCATGACAGCTGCAGGCAATCCATGATCTGTGTACTGTCCTGCTGTCCTGCTGTGCAACATAAGGTAAAAGTCTATTGATCTTTACATTTCTATTTCTGGGAATGGTAGTCTGAAAATGTCTTGTGAATCACTCAGAGAACAAGGTTAGAAGCAGGATAATCTGTACTTGGCTTCATCTCAGGATTTGATCCACAACTGCGAGAGTTACCTCACATTCAAGGATACTGGGTGAGTTTTCGTTGCAGCGGCACCTATACTTTTACTCATGAAGGTACATTGTAAAAAATATATATATTTTATAGACCCATCATGACACCACCTCAGACACACCTGTCTCGTGAAAAGGAACTATGTGGGTGTAATTCTGCCCTGGGAGAAAAGGGAGTTGTGCTGTAAATCATTTTATCCTGGACTAGTTTCAATTTGTGATTCAGGTGCTATCACGTTCACACAAAGAGACAGTCACAGTTGAAGAACAGACATTATTGTATAAACTATATAGTATATGCTATACTATTTTACTGTAATAACAATAATAATAATAATACATTTTTTTTAAAGAAGCAGCAGCTTTTAAAAAAGACAACTATTGTAATTTGCATTCCATAAACTCCATTAGCTCCATAAGCATTGCCATTGTTGTTGACACAATTGCAAGATTACCTGTCTGGCATCCTGAATGTGTTTCCGGATCAACTCTTTGATGGTGGGTCTGTTTAGTCTGGGTGGATGGAAGAACAGATTTATATTGGTTTGCAGTCTATCGGGCATGACCTCCGGCCACCCTAACTCCAAGTCAGGTGTTGCTATGTCGGAGTCCACAGGCCAGTACGTTCCAGTTGAAGACTTGCTGGCCGCAGCGTCCGGACCTGGGCCATCAATTTCTTCTGTGTGGTTGCTAGGCAATGGCTGTGAGGCGTTTGTAGTGATGAAGTGGATTTCATCTTCTGAGAGGAAGCTCCCTATCCGCTCGGACTTGAGGAACTCCTGGTAGCTCTCTCTGCCGTCATTCACCAGGGAATCAATGGCAAGGCGATAGGCCTCCTTATAGTGGGGCTGAATGTAATCTTCAGGCTTCAACTCTTCCTTCAAGGAGGACAGCAGGGAGAGTTGTTGGGAATCCATCATAAGGGTGGCTTAGTGCGTTCTGTTACAGATGGTGGATGCTTGAAGTCAAAGAGACAAGAAGCAAGGGATTAGAAAAACAATCTGATAGAGAGTGTCTTCCTTTAAATAAATTATGTGTTTTCACTGAAAATACATTTTGGCATTTTCCAGGTCATGTTTGTTCAAATTCTAGGAAGATTTTAATCCACTTAACCCCAAGATTTCCCCAAGTTTTCACAATCATTGTAAAGCTTTGGGGCATCAACCCTGTGACACTCATCTTTTCCCATTGAATGCAATGTATTGACATAAACTCAATAGGTTGACACTCATCATATCCCATTGAATGCAATGTATTGACAGAAGCATCAATTGGTTGATCCTTATCTTTTCCCATTGGCACCGCAAATCCTGGTGGGAGCATGGCCAGTATACATAAGCATCAATTTGTTGATGCCTAACTTTTTGCAAAAACGTGACAGGATGACATTTTAATAATGGACTAATATATTATATTATGCAATCTACATTTTGCAGGATGAAAAGCAACAACGTGTGTTTTCTACTATTGTTCAAAGTTAAATAAATCCACCAGCCAATTGGGGTGTAAATCAGGGCAGACCCCATCTAATAGAAGTATCTTAAATGTAATTTGATAGCTCGAGGTAAGGTGAAAATCAGATGTTGTCAAATAAACACCTTTAATAATTTCATTACCCCACCCTTTGATGTCTATATACAGGCTGGAGCCGAGTTGGAATGTTTGTATGTCTCAGTTCTCAATTAGGGAGCCCTGCCATGCTCTACATCAATGCTTAACAACAGCTGGGGTTAAAGGTATAGTTAGCAATTTTGTCAATGAATACCATTTTTATGTCTCTGTGCTCAGTATGCAGGAAGTTCGAGGGAATTTTGAGAGCTAGTGCTAACTGGAAGTCTTCAGGTACAGAGAGTATTTGTACTAACTAGTTATCATGAAATTACATCCCTTGAATGGTATTCACGAGTTCATCTCTCTGGAGAAGGTAATAAAGGGCTTCATTGCCAAAATCCAGAACTATTCCTTTAAGATATCATTTAAACCCAGATGTCATGAAGCATTATACAACAGGTGGGTCTAATCGTGAATGCTGATTGGTTAAAAGCTCATTCCAGTTGGCGTCTATTAACAGCGGCTAAATCTATGCCGTTAAAATGCCTATTTACTCTGTTCCGTCTGACCCCACAATCCACTGTCTCATCAGCCCAGGCAAGGAAGTTATAAACTTCATCTCCTATATAAAAAGCATCTAGACATTTCTTTTAAACATTTCGTTTTCAACAGCGGAGATTTGTAATAAGCTTACTGTCTGTCTCGCCGACATTGTTTCAATATTCAAATTCGATCTCCAACTGTCCCATAATAATGAATGTGTTGGGGTCAGGAGTCTGGACGAGAGAGAGAGGCAGGCAGCTTTTTCAGCCAGTCAAAATCATGAATCAGCTGACATCATTGTTATAGATACAGTGGGGCAAAAAAGTATTTAGTCAGCCACCAATTGTGCAAGTTCTCCCACTTAAAAAGATGAGAGAGGCCTGTAATTTTCATCTTAGGTACACTTCAACTATGACAGACAAAATGAGAAAAAAATCCAGAAAATCACATTGTAGGATTTTTAATGAATTTATTTGCTAATTATGGTGGAAAATAAGTATTTGGTCACCTACAAACAAGCAAGATTTCTGGCTCTCACAGACCTGTAACTTCTTTAAGAGGCTCCTCTGTCCTCCATTTGCCATCTGTATTAATGGCACCTGTTTGAACTTGTTATCAGTATAAAAGACACCTGTCCACAACCTCAAACAGTCACACTCCAAACTCCACTTTGACCAAGACCAAAGAGCTGTCAAAGGACATCAGAAACCAAATTTTAGACCTGCACCAGGCTGGAAAGACTGAATCTGCAATAGGTAAGCAGCTTGGTTTGAAGAAATCAACTGTGGGAGCAATTATTAGGAAATGGAAGACATACAAGACCACTGATAATCTCCCTCGATCTGGGGCTCCACGCAAGATCTCACCCCGTGGGGTCAAAATGATCACAAGAACGGTGAGCAAAAATCCCAGAACCACACGGGGGGACCTAGTGAATGACCTGCAGAGAGCTGGGACCAAAGCAACAAAGCCTACCATCAGTAACACTACGCCGCCAGGGACTCAAATCCTGCAGTGCCAGACGTGTCCCCCTGCTTAAGCCAGTACATGTCCAGGCCCGTCTGAAGTTTGCTAGAGAGCATTTGGATGATCCAGAAGAAGATTGGGAGAATGTCATATGTTCAGATGAAACCAAAATATAACTTTTTGGTAAAAACTCAACTAGTCGTGTTTGGAGGACAAAGAATGCTGAGTTGCATCCAACGAACACCATACCTACTGTGAAGCATGGGGGTGGAAACATCATGCTTTGGGGCTGTTTTTCTGCAAAGGGACCAGGACGACTGATCCGTGTAAAGGAAAGAATGAATGGGCAACGAAGGAGTGGCTTCGTAAAAAGAATTTCAAGGTCCTGGAGTGGCCTAGCCAGTCTCCAGATCTCAACCCCATAGAAAATCTTTGGAGGGAGTTGAAAGTCCGTGTTGCCCAGCAACAGCCCCAAAACATCACTGCTCTAGAGGAGATTTGCATGGAGGAATGGGCCAAAATACCAGCAGTGTGTGACCTCTGTCACACACTGCTGCGGCAGCGTAGCCTAGTGGTTAGAGCGTTGGACTAGTAACCGGAAGGTTGCGAGTTCAAACCCCCGAGCTGACAAAGTACAAATCTGTCGTTCTGCCCCTGAACAGGCAGTTAACCCACTGTTCCCAGGCCGTCATTGAAAATAAGAATATGTTCTTAACTGACTTGCCTGGTTAAATAAAGGTAAAATTTAAAAAATAATAATAATTAAAATTGCCAACAAAGGGTATAGAACAAAGTATTGAGATAAACTTTTGTTAATGACCAACTACTTATTTTCACCATAATTTGCAAATAAATTCATTAAAAATCCTACAATGTGATTTTCAGGATTTTTTTTTCTCTTATTTTGTCTGTCATAGTTGAAGTATACCTATGATGAAAATTACAGGCCTCTCTCATCTTTTTAAGTGGGAGAACTTGCACAATTGGCTGACTAAATACTTTTTTGCCCCACTGTATATACACAGAAATGTCAATTGAAAAAAGGTCAAACGAAACGAAGTGCAGCTAGTTTGCAGTCTTTCCAGCTTCAGTTTGAAGTTATTGTGTTAGCTGTGTTGTTGGCTAGCTCCTCTGAATAACAGTCTCTTGACGAGAGAGCAAATATTCTATGCCAGATGAAATCGAGCCTCATTAGCTCATTGTTATGGATGTATCCAAATAAATGTCACTACAAACAGCTTAAACAAATGCAGCTACTGTTGTTATTCTGTCTGCACTGTTTGATGTGACTGTAAGTTAGCCATAGTTGGCTAGCTAGCAATGGATAAGAACGTTGCCAGCCAGTATGGCAATGGACCATTTAGATCGAACATCCATAGATACAGAACAAAAAGACTGAATGGCTGGGTTGAGTCTCTGGCAACCAAACAAATAGAACGAACAACCAGCCGGCTTGGGTAGCAACCCTAGATTTGTTTCGGGGCTACATCTTGTAGAAGGATGAAATAGTATGAATAAATCATCAATATGTTTTTCATGAAAATATGTCAATCATTATTTGAATATGTTGGTAAGCTGTTGTATAAAAGTGATAATGCTCTCAAAGGCGGTGTTTCGAGGATATATTGGCACAACACCTGTGCCAACATATCCTCCAAACACGGGTTCTCGGGCATCATCACTTAATTGATGTAGAGCATGGCAGGGTTCCCTAATTGAGAGCTGAGAAATACAAACATTCCAACTCGGCTCCAGCCTGTATATAGACATCAAAGGGTGGGGTAATGAAATTATTAAAGGTGTTTATTTGACAACATCTGATTTTCACCTTACCTCGAGCTATTAAATTACATTTAAGTTACTTTGGTTACTTGGGTGGTGCACTGTTTACACCAAAATTGTCTGGTGGATTCAATTAACCTTGAACGAGCATTGAAAACAAAATGCAGGGAGCATAATATGACATGTCTTTTAAGGCTTATCAAGTAGTTAAACAAAATAAACACTAAACCTGACACCTATAACCTAAATGAAACAGCTGTACCAAATCAGCATACTAATGAGCCACTAAACCGAACCCTAACCTTAACCACACTGCTAACCCTAATGCCTAACCCTAAATTAAGACCAAAAAAGCACATTTTCGTTTTCAGGAATTTTTACAATATAGCCAGTTTTGACTTTGCAGCTGGCCTATCTAGTGTAAATCGTTCAGTTCTAACTCCAGAACAAGACTCACCATGACAATAAACATCAACCTGCCTAATGGGGACTTTAAGGTTAATACATAGGCGACAGACAGTTAGTGCATTCGTCGTAAGGTAGCTAGGTGGCACAACCATATATCACAGTCATTTTAAGGGTGGTAGGTAGTCTAGCAGTTAAGAGCTTTGGGCCAGTAACCAAAAGGGTGCTGGTTTGAATCCCAGAGCCGACTAGGTTGAAAAGAGCAAGGTACTTAACCCTAAGATAAGAGCGTCTGCTAAATGACATACAAGTACAATTTCTCCTCAAAGTAGCCATCAGCAAAGACAGTGCTAGTAACAAAAGACAAGTGTTTCCTTGATTTTTGAAATAATCTCTTAATTGTTATGAGAAAATATTTAGATGAATAGGGATGGTGCGTATTGTTATGCACAGTGGTATGCATATTGGTATGTATATTGTTATGCTTATTGCGATGCGTAATGTTACGCTTATTAGTCCATATGTCTATTGTTATTCATTAGTCTATTTAATTATTTTAAAGCATACTGTACATTCCAGTCTATTGTTAAACTCTATAGTAGTTACTTACATTAAAAGTATGAGTTATAGAAAGATCCTGTTGTAGTTTCCCAATACATTCCAGTACTGCATTTTTCAATGTATTCTTCTAACTGTTTAGACGTATTGGAGCAAAAGCTGATATCTGCCAACTGAAGTAACAAAGACAAGGAGGTGTCTCAACATGAGAAGCACTCTGTGGATGGAGGGTGTGGATTCCAGTTCTCTCATGCAAATAGCACCGGCTTCAAACTTGCTCACAGGCCAAGAGCTGCCATAAACCTGTTTCGGATAGGAACCACACCCCTTTCTTCTTCAAGCGTTCAAAGTTCAATTATGGTGTGTAGACAATGGAGGTTTTGATAGTCAGTTATCTTTTCAAGCAAATTTAAAGGCTTTGCACTTTTTACATATAATATGGCAATATATAATTATCTTTAACACTACTTGTTAACTTATTTGATGACGCTTACCTATCATAAGTATTCACCCCCCCCTTGGATTTCTTCACATTCCATTGTGACAAAGTGGGATTCAAATGTATATAATTGTAATTTTTTGAAAATGATCTACACAAAATATTCTGTAATGTCTAAATGGAAGATTGTTGTAATAAAAAAAGATGAATGGCAAATAAAATACCAATTTACCTTGATTTAACCCCCGCTCCCTCCCCGAGTCAATGTTATGTTAGAAACAACTTTGGCAGCGATTACAGTTGTGAGTCATCTTGGGTAAGTCTCTAAGAGCTCTGCACACCTGGATTGTGCAATATTTGCCCATTATTCTTTTCAAAAGTCTTCAAGCTCTGTCAAGGTTTTGGTGGCAATGGCTAGACAGCCATTTTAAAGTCTTGCCATAGATTTTCAAGTAGAGTTAAGTCAAAACTGTAACTTGGCCACTAAGGAACACTCACCGTCTTCTTGGTAAACAACTCCAGTGTACATTTGGCCTTATGTTGTCCTGCTGAATAGTGTATTCTACCTCCGAGTGTCTTGTGTAAAGCAGACTAAAGCAGGTTTTCCTCTAGGATTTTGCCTGCTTAGCTCCATCCTGTTTCTTTTTATCCTGGAAAACTCCTCAGTCTTTGCTGATGTCAACAATACCCATACCATGATGAAGCCACCACCATGCTTGAAAATAAGGAGGCAGTTACTCAGTGATGTGTCCCAAACATAAGGCTTTGCATTTAGGTCAATGTGCCATGTGTTGTTGTTTGTTGCCTTGTTGCAATGCAGGATGCATGTTTTTGTATTCTTATTTTCAATCTGTCATTAAGTTCATTATTGTGGAGTCACTGCAGTGTTGTTGATAAAAAACCATGCTCTCATTAAGAGTCTGTTTGATTGAGTGTGTGGACAGATGTCTTTTATACAGGTAATGAGTTCAAACAGGTGCAGTTAATACAGGTAATGAGTGGAGAACAGGAGGGATTCTTAAAGAAAAACTAACAGGTTTGTGAGAGCCGGAATTCTTACTGGTTGGTAGGTGATCAAATACTTATGTCATGCAATAAAATGCAAATTAATTACTTAAAAATCATACAATGTGATTTTCTGGATTTCCGTCTCCCACAGTTGAAGTGTACCTATGATCAAAATTACAGACCTCTACATGCTTTGTAAGTAGGAAAACCTGCAAAATCGGCAGTGTATCAAATACTTGTTCTCCCCACTGTATGTGCAAGTAGAGATACTGGGGTGCAAAAAAGCAAGAGTAAATATAACAAGAGTAATAATATGGGGATGAGGTTGTCGGGTGTGCTATTTACAGATTGTCTGTGTACAGGTATAGTGATCTGTAAACTGCTCTCACAGTTAATGCTTAAAGTTAGAGAGGGAGATATAAGGCTCCAGCTTCAGAGATTTTTGCAATTTTGCAATATTAATCAATTGGGGATACATTTCCATATATCTCTGAGGCTATTTATAATTCTCTGTGCATCAGGGATTATTCTAGTTGACTAATGATCACTGCAATTATCCACTGAACAGCTCTTACTTGGCAACCATGTCAAACACTTACTTTGTTCCTTACCATATTAACTATTATTACCCTCAGGAAGCGCACGGCTCAGGTTTTTCACCAGTTGTTTATTTGACAAGTGTATGCCATGACCTCATGAAAACACAAGATTATTGTTATCTATGTATTGTGATTGTTATCTATTTATTGATTATTGTTATCTATTTGTTATCTATGCTATTTGTAAGAGTGAATTATTTTGTACTAAGAAGCTCCACATGCAGTCTACCTGCAGTGTATTTAATTGTTTTAAGGGATTGGGTTTCTCTTGACCCAAACCTACCACAATCCATCCCAAACAGACTACATCCAGTCAACATGACAGTCATTCTTGTGTTGCCAGAAACACTTTGATCAGGCAATGTATTGAAATGATCTCATCGTAGTGAGAAGCTGCCTCTTCAGATTCAGCAAGGGAAGTGTGGAATACTAAATTAGGTTTAAACGTTGCACTCCAAATCAGTGAGCCAATCAGAGTCACAGAGAATCCCTGAGTGAGGACATCTCTTATACCATGTACATAAGTGTAGCTGGAGCTAACTGAAAATATTTGGAATACAGCAATCAGCCACAGTCTTTAGGGCGGAAGGCAGCCTAGCGGTTAGAGTGTTGGACCAGTAACCAAAAGCTTTCTGGTTTGAATACCCGAGCCGAAAAGATGAAAAATCTGTTGATGTCCCCTTGAGCAAAGCCACTTAACCCTTATTTGCTCCAAGGGTTCTTCTGTATTACTATGGCTGACCCTGTAAAACAACACATTTCATTGTACCTAACTGGTGTGTGACAATATAGCATATAATATACTGTATATTTAAAATCTCCCCTGGTGCCTTTGAAGAAGACAAGAAGACACAGTCTTTCATCACCCATGCCTGGAGAGAAATAGAAATAATCTGAGCGGGGCCTTTATTTAATTCATTATATTAACCTAGCTAATAGAGTCCTTTAGTCATTTAAAAATAACCGAAAGAATCTGAGTGGGACCTTTATTTCATTAATTTGTTTAACTTAGCTAATAGAGTAATTTCGAAATAACTGAAAGAATCTGAGCAGGGCCTTTATTTAATTCATTCTATTAACCTAGCTAACAGAATAATTTAGAAATAACTGGGGCAAAATGATTTGAAGTATTAATGCTGCATTGAATTTATACTAATATTTGAGAAATATGAAAACTATTTATTTGAAATCGTGCCTTAAACTAAAAACATTTCCTGGGGTCATTTCAAACATAAATAATACTTACACTTATCTGACATGGATGTCAAATAATTAAATGATCAGATATCTCAGAGCACTTAGTTTCTTTACCAGTCTAGACTCAGTCAGACAGTGTGAGCCCCCGGGCTAAATGCCTACGTGGGGTGTGTAATTGCAGTAGTAGGTCAATTGGCAATAGACCACTATTCCCTTATTCAAAGTTTTGCAGAGATGGTTCCTTGGAGTCATACGGCGTTGACTAAATTAACTCTCATCTGGGGAGGCCAAATGTTTTTTTATCAGCCTGGGGAGGACAAATGTATTTTATGTGTGTTTTTTTGTTATTTTTTTATATTCAGTTTAGTGCAACACATCGACTGACAAGGACACTCGGACTGCTATTTCAGTTAAATCACCCTCATCTGCAAATCATTGGCTCGCCTTATTTCCATGTTACTAAGCTAACATGTTTATTTCCTGAAGAGCAGCTTGCTTTGTGTTTGGACTGTCTGCCTATCAACAATGATGCTGCTTGTTTGTACTTTCAGACATCTATTTCTAATGAATCATCACGCTACCAGGCAAACACACATCTATTCTATTTTATCTCATCTATTATGAGATAAAGACAGGAAATGAGGTTTGTGTTTGTGCCTGTGCCATTGGTTGTAGTGAATCTTCTGAAGTATTTGCTTTCTGCCGCGGTTGGATATTTTGTTTGGACTAAAACAATAGTATGCTTATCATTTACAAAAAAAATCGAAATGGTTAAACAGAAACATGAATGTTGACTGAAAAATCTATGATACTAATAAACTGACTGAGATAAAGACAGAAATTGTTTTCTTTTAAAATAAAAAGATAGCAGTGTACATGACAAAAACATAATTATTACCATCATCGTGTGTCTTGTCAATCCAACCGTTCCTATGAATACAAAAATTATCTTTGAATGCATGTGTAAAATTCAAAGCATGTTATCTTGACTTCTTCAGAATTTAATGTTCAAACCTAGAACAGTGAATCAGACAAGATTTACATTTTCGTCCACAAAGCCACTGTGTCTACAAAGCCACTCACCTTTTCGTCAGCATCTCAGAGATCGTTTATGGTAGTGTATTCAAAACATGATACAAACCACCTACATCTATCCTGTCACGGACGTCGTAAGAAGGGGACCAAGGTGCAGCGTGGTGAGCGTATATTTTCCTTTTTATTAAAAATGGTGCCAACAAAACAACAAAGAGAAATAAACAACCGTGAAGCTTGCAGGGCATTAGTGCCACAAACAAAGTTAACTACCCACACTGAAGGAGGGAAAAAGGATTACCTAAGTATGATTCCCAATCAGAGACAACGATAGACAGCTGTCCCTGATTGAGAACCATACCGGGCCAAAACATAGAAATAAAGAAACACAGAAAACAAAATATAGAATGCCCATCACACCCTGACCTAACCAAATAGAAAAATAAAACGTCTCTCTAAGGTCAGGGCGTGACAGTACCCCCCCCCCCCACCTATAGGGGAGGGTCTGGGTGGGCAACTATCCACAGTGGCGGCTCAGGTGCAGGACGTAGACCCCGCTCCACCTCTGACTCACCCCACTTTGGTAGCGCCTCTGGTATGGGGACCCTCACCGCCGACCCCGGACTGGGGACCCTCTCTGCGGGCCCTGGACTGGAGGCCGTCGTTGGAGGCTTCGTGCCATGGATCATCACTGGAGGCTTCGTGCCATGGATCATCATTGGAGGCTTCGTGCCATGGATCATCACTGGAGGCTTCGTGCCATGGATCATCACTGGAGGTTTCGTGTCATGGATCATCAGTGGCCTGGAAAGCAAATGGAGAGGTGGGCTGGATAGCAGTGGGCACAGTGTGCATAAATCAGATGCCCTCAAAAGATACTCTGACAGCTTCTGCTCCTGCTTTCCAATGAATACCCTGTTTCCACTACTGTAGCCTACATGAGGAAGCTCTCTCAACCCCTTCTCCAGTAGCTTCTTTCTCGCTTTGCAGAATCTGTACAGCATTACATGACATATGCCATACAACTTTGCAACCGATCTGATTGATTTCCCCTGCTCTGCTACATCATTTGATGCTCTTTTCAAAGTGTGAAGAGGTACTCCCTGTCTGTCTTTCTTTTCAAACTGTTCAAATGTTCAAACTTTAGCATTGCTAACTTGAATCAAATATCCCTACACAGACTTGTTAGAAACCTGATATAAGTTTGGTGAATGGAACTACAAAGCAGTTGATGCCATCACAAAAACATATTTGGTCAAAATAATTACTTTCTTACTTCAAAAAAAGTTTACCATAGGGACTTGCTTTTAAACATGAGGGTTCAGGACTAAACTGAGCATGTGCACAGTGAATCCGGTAATTCTACCTCTCTCCTGATTAGAGGAATTGCAAGTGTTACAACTATCCCACGTTACAACCATCCCCAGTCTCCCTTATGCACAATATATCATAATGTGAACGAAATGCCTCTGGTAGTTAGTTCCCCAATTCTGAACCTGAAAGGGGTCAGGGAGGACAAAATATGATCTTGTATTTTTCAGCTATAATCTGGAAGTGGGTGTAGTATTAATTTAGGCCATGTAAGGTATGTATTTTGTCATTAACTATGCATTTCTTCACCTGAAGCTGCATCACTGGTAAGTCTCCCTGGAAAATCCAAGCCCTGTTGTGATGTTGTTCCTATCTGTGACTGGCAGGCTGTCTGGGTCTGACTCATGCCCAGACATGTGTCTTGTCATCCTCAACTCCGATGTAAGCACAATGAAGCTCTGGGATGCCACTCCTTCTTACAAACTGTGTGTGATTATGCTTAAGAAACAATGTGTGTAGCCCTTCTGCAATATATAGGTAAGGGATAAACACAGACGGTCTGTAAATCATCTGGAAATATTGAAGGATGTGGTAAGGACGACCGGCAAGGCCCATTTTAAATAAAATCAAAATATACTAATAGTCTCTCCTTACGTTCATAAAATAATATTAATATTATTTCTTTAATGAGTTGGACGGGATATACTCCAAACACCCAAACAGGCCCTCATCATTCGCTGGAGAAAGAAACTAAGATTTTGCGGAAAGAGATCGGGGTATTTTATGAGAATCAGGCAAAGAGTGGCTAATCTGCCTTTGCCATTTGTACTGTTAGCTAACGTTCAATTGCTGGAAAATAAATGGGAACGTACTGAAAGCACGTATATCCTACCAACGGGACATTAAAAACGGTAATATCTTATGTTTCACCGAGTCGTGGCTGAACGACGACATTAATAACATACAGCTGGCAGGTTATACACCCTATCGGTAGGATGGAACAGCAGCCTCTTGTAAGACACGGGGTGGGGGCCAATGTATATTTGTAAACAACAGCTGGTGCACAATATCTAAGGAAGTCTCAAGGTTTTGCTCGCCTGAAGTAGAGTATCTAATGATAATCTGTAAATCACATTGTCTACCTAGAGAGTTTTCATCTGTATTTTTCGGAGCTGTCTACATACCACCACAGACCGATGCTGGCCCTAAAACTGCACTCAATGAGCTGTATACCACCATAATAAAACAGGAAACTGCTCATCCAGAGATGGCGCTCCTAGTGGCTGGGGACTTTAATGCAGGGAAACTTAAATCAGTTCTACCTCATTTCTATCAGCATGTTAAATGTGCAACCAAAGGGAACACAAAAATCTAGGCCACCTTTACTCCACACACAGAGATAAGTACAAAGCTCTCCCTCACTCTCCATTTGGCAAATCTGACCATAATTCTATCCTCCTGATTCCTGCTTACAAGCAAAAATTAAAGCAGGAAGCACCAGTGACTCGGTCTATAAAAAAGTGGTCAGATAAAGCAGATGCTAAACTACAGGACTGTTTTGTTGGCACAGACTGGAATATGTTCCGGGATTCTTCCGATGGTATTGAGGAGTACACCACATCAGTCACTGGCTTCATCAATAAGTGCATCGATGACGTCATCCCCACAGTGACTATACGTGCATACCTCAACCAGAAGCCATGGATTACAGGCAATATTCATACTGAGCGAAAGGGTAGAGCTGACACTTTCAAGGAGCAGGATTCTAACCCGTAAGCTTATAAGTAATCTCGCTATGCCCTCCGACGAACCATCAAACAGGCAAAGCGTCAATACAGGAATAAGATCAAATCGTACTACACCGGCTCCGACGCTCGTCGGATGTGGCAGGGTTGGAAAACTATTACAGACTACAAAGGAATTCACAGCCGAGAGCTGCCCAATGACACGAGCCAACCAGACAAGCTAAATACATTTTTGCTAAATAACTTATATGCTCACTTTAATGCAAGCAACACTGAAACATGCATGAGAGCATCAGCTGTTGTGGACGAATGTGTGATCACACTCTCCGCAGCCGATGTGAGTAAGACCTTTAAACAGGTCAATATTCACAAGGCCGCAGGGCCAGACTGATTACCAGGACGTGTTCTCCAAGCACGTGCTAACCTGCCAAAATGACTACCGACCCGTAGCACTCACGTCAGTAGCCATGAAATGCTTTGAAAGGCTGGTCATGGCTCACATTAACATCCTTATCCCAAAAACCCGTGGCCCACTCCAATTTGCATACCACCTCAACAGATCCACAGATGATGCAATCTCTATTACACTACACACTGCCCTTTCACACCTGGACAAAAGGAACACCTATGTGAGAATGCTTTTCATTGACTACATCTCAGTGTTCAACACCATAGTGCCCTCAAAGCTCATCACTAAGCGAAGGACCCTGGGACTAAACACCTCCCTCTGCAACTGGATCATGGACATCCTGACGGGCCGTCCTCAGGTGGTAAGGGTAGGTAACAACACATCCGCCGCACTGATCCTCAACACGGGGACTCCTCAGGGGTGCATGCTCAGTCCCCTCCTGTACTCCCTGTTCACTCATGACTGCACGGCCAGGCCAGACTCCAACACCATCATTAAGTTAAGACACAACAGTGGTAGGCCTGATCACAGACAGCGATGAGACAGCCTATAGGAAGGAGGTCAGAGACCATGACCGTGTGGTGCAAGGACAACAACCTCTCCCTCAACATGATCAAGACAAAGGAGATGATTGTGGACTACAGAAAAAGGAGGACGCCACTATTCTCATTGATGGGGCTGTAGTGGAGCAGGTTGAGAGCTTCAAGTTCCTTGGCGTCCACATCACCAACAAACTAACATGGTTCAAGCACACCAAGACCATCATGAGGAGGGCACGACAAAACCTATTCCCCCTCAGGAGACTGAAAAGATTTGGCATGGGTCCTCAGATCCTCAAAATGTTTTACAGCGGCACCACCGAGAGAGCATCCTGACGAGTTACGTCACAGCCTGGTATGGTAACTGCTCGGCCTCCGACCGCAAGGCACTACAGAGGATGGTGCGTACGGCCCAGTACATCACTGGGGCCAAGCTGCCTGCCATCCAGGACCTCTATAACAGGTGGTGTCTGAGGAATGCCCTAAAATTGTTTAAAGACTCCAGCCACCCTAGTCATAGACTGTTCTCTCTGCTACCGCACGGCAAGCGGTACCGGAGTGCCAAGTCTAGGTCCAAGAGACTTCTAAACAGCTTCTACCCGCTAAGTCATAAGACTCCTGCACATCTAATCAAATGAATACCCAGACTATTTGCATTGCCACCACCTCTTCTACGCTGCTGCTGCTCTCTGTTATTATCTATGCATAGTCACTTTAATAACTCTACCTACATGTACATATTACCTGAATTACTTCGACACCGGTGCCGCTGCACATTGACTCTGTACCCCTACCCCCTGTATATAGCCCTACTATTGTTATTGACTGCTGCTCTTTAATTATTTGTTATTCTTCTCTCTTACATTTTTTAGGAAATATATTAAAACTGCATTGTTGGTTAAGGGCTTGAAAGTAAGCTTTTCACTGTATGGTCTACACCTGTTGTATTCGGCCCATGTGACAAATAAAATTGGATTTGATTTGAATTTAATTGAAGCATGGTGGCGTTTGCATCATGCTGTGGGGATGTTTTTCAGCGACAGGGACTGGGAGACTAGTCATGATCGAGGGAAAGATGAACGGAGGAAAGTACAGAAAGATCCTTGATGAAAACCTGCTCTAGAGCGCTCAAGGACCTCAGACTGAGGCGAAGGTTCACCTTCCAACAGGACAACAACCCTAAGCACACAGCCAAGACAATGTCAAGAGTGGCTTCGGGACAAGTCTCTGAATGTCCTTGAGTGGCCCAGCCAGAGCCCGGACTTGAACCCGATCGAACATCTCTATGAATAGCTGTGCAGCAACGCTCCCTATCCAACCTGACAGAGCTTGAGAGGATCTGCAGAGAAGAATGGGAGAAACTCCCCAAATACAAGTGTGCCAAGCTTGTAGCGTCATACCCAAGAAGACTTGAGGCTGTAATAGTTGCCAAAGGAGCTTTAACAAAGTACAGAGTAAATGGTCTGAATACTTATGTAACTGTGATATTTTTAAAAAATGTTTTCAAACACATTCACAAAAATGTCTAAAAAAATATGTTTTTGCTTTGTCATTGTGTTGTTGTGTGTAGATTGATACATTTTAGAATAAGGCTGTAACGTAACAAAATGTGGAAAAAGTCAAGAGGTCTGAATATTTTCCGAATGCACTGTATAATCAGTGTGTATCTGATTGGATGTTGAAGAGAAATAAAAAGATGAATTTGAGGCTGAAAGAACTGACGTCAAAGAGTATTACATTGACTAAAGAGTCCAGACTTAAAACAATTGGCAGCCTATTCAGAGGGGATGTGCTCAGGGTTCCCATACACAGTCTAATCATTTCAGTTTCTATCCTTCTGCATCAGACGAGGTTAATGAATTGTTAGTGACCTATAGCTCTTCTCCAGAGGGATGCTTTGAGTTAAGGTAATTTAGTTATTTTGAGCACAATTATGCTGTGTTCATGACATCTCATCAATTCATAAATATGAGCATTTGGGAAAAATCCACTTAAACCCCCCTCCATCTTGTAATTACTAGTGGGAAACGTGTCTATCATCCCTGTGCTCCGACTTCTCCCACATTGTGAACTCCGACATCACATACTAAGGATATTAACTTGATAACAGCATTTTCAGCAGAAAATATGTTACATACAAAATACAAATATACAAACAAAAAATACAAAAATAGCATTCATAAAAACCAATCTATTCCTATGGTTTTTCAACACTATACTGTAACTTATTTACGAGCATGATAGCTGTACTTTTCGTTAATGGCTGATGCAACTTGCTCGCCATTAGCCAATCGACGTTCTCAACGAGTTCACATTCTCTGACTTCTCACGTTAAACTTGGTTACAGACCATTTAGCTAGGCCTAGGACCCCTAGACTTAGCGTGAGCAGCAATATCATTAGGCTAGCTAGATGGTTTCGTAATATATGAGGGCTCATCCAGGATGCTCCAGATTGATACAATGTATATGTTTTTAGTTTTATATGTACAATTAAACACAAAAACGACATTTTAACTGTCATAGTTAGTGTTGACAATACCCCCCCAAAAACAGGATGTTCCAAATTTGACCTATGAACATCAATAGCTGCAGCAGGTGTAATAAGCTGAGTTTGCTGTAAAACTTTGGTGCACATTTCTATATTAGAAATGTCAGTACGTGCCAAGTTGGATGTAGAAATTCCTTTATTCAGATGTTTTAATTACACAACCAAAAGGTAATGCTTAAGGCCTTTACTTTGTGCAGTTTTCAGAGACTGAATAGCTCAACTGATGGCAACCGACTCACACATGGTACAGGATGACTTTTAATTCCCATTCAAAGCAAAGTAAAAATATATATATATATATATTTATGACTCATTGACAGTCAATGCTATTGTCACAAAATGAAAATGTGCATCAGAGTTGTATCTTTCTTTAGAATTTGTTGGGCTGTTTCTAGCCTAAAGCACAAATGTCTCAATTCGTCAACAGCATCAGTTCGTTCGGGGGGCATGGACTCTACGTGTCAAAAGTGTTCCACAGGGATGCTGGCCCATGTTGACTCCAATGCTTCCCACAGTTGTGTCAAGTTGGCTGGATGTCCTTTGGGTGGTGGACAATTATTGATACACATGCACATTCTTGAAACTGTTGAGTGTGAAAAACCCAACAGCGTTGCAGTTCTTGACACAAACCAGTGCACCTGGCTCCTAGTATCATACCCCGTTCAAAAGCACTTACATTTTTTGTCAAGCCTATTTGCCCTCTGAATGACAGACATACACAATCCATGTCTCTACTGTCTCAAGGCCTAAAAATCCTTCTTTAACCTGTCTCCTCCCCTTCAACTACACTTATTGGAGTGGCTTTAACAAGTGACATCAATAAGGGATCATAGCTTTCACCTGGATTCACCTGATCTATGTCATGGAAAGAGCAGGTGTTCTTAATGTTTTGGATACTCGATGTACAATAGATATACAATCAACATACGCTGGTTGACTTGAGTGACGATGTATGTGATACCATTTCTATAAATAATATTTTTCTCCTTCAACAAATATTAAGAAGCTGAATTAGCATTTGACATACAGTATTAGAACTAGCGATACCCAGTAGATTCAGAAAGTAAACAGCATAATGGATCAGTTTCGGTAACTACTAAGAGTGTTCAAGCACTCAACCACTCCTCTGTTTTGGTGCCAAGGCTACCACGTTGGGAACAGTGTGAAGTGAACCCATGCACAAGCACAGATACTGCGTGTGAAGTCTTGCATTTCACTCATCTCAATATCTGAGTTGCTGTTTGTGGCAACGTCATTCCGCTGAGTCTGCCTTTAACATGTGCAATTGTAGCTGTCCATCATTTTGAATATAGCAGTCCAAACTAAAAGATTGTTTTTAATCATATCAACACCACATTTCTTAAATATTCAAACGGATGTTGACAACTCTGTTGGATTTCTTCAATGTCTGTTCAGTGGTTCTCTATAGTAGAATGCTAATTTTTGAGGCCTATTGACGTTAAAGAAAATTGCTGAATAGATCGGAGAGCCTCTTGATAAGCCTTTAGAGCAGGGTTCCCCAACCAATGGCCCACAGGTGATTTTATTTGACCCCCCCGTAAAAAGTGTTTTATAAAAAGTGTTTTATTGTAGGACATATGACTGTAAAAACACCATCAAATAATCTCCAGGTGATTTTAATTTTGGAAATATATCCCAAAGTATTCCCACGCATAATAGAGAGATACACTATTTATGCAAAAGTAGCAGAATCGGCTATTTCAGACACACCCGTTGCTGAAAGGTGTATAAAATTGAGCACACAGCCATGCAATCTCCATAGACAAACATTGGCAATAGAATGGGACTTACTGAAGAGCTGTGACTTTCAATGTGGCACCGTCATAGGATGCTACCTTTTCAAGAAGTCAGTTCTTCAAATTTCTTCCCTGTTAGAGCTGCCCTAGTCAACTGTAAGTGCTGTTATTGTGAACTGGAAACGTCTAGGAGCAACAACGGCTCAGTCGCGAAGTGGTAGGCCACACAAGCTCACAGAGCAGGACCACAGAGTGCTGAATCGCTTAACGCGTAAATATCTGTCCTCAATTGCAACACTCACTACCGAGTTCCAAGCTGCCTCTGGAAGCAACGTCAGATCATGAACTGTTAGTTGGGACCTTCATGAAATCGGTTTCAATGGCCGAGCAACAGCACACAAGCATAAGATCACTATGCGCAATTCCAAGCGTCGGCTGGAGTGGTGTAAAGCTCGCTGCCATGGGACTCAGGAGAAGTGGAAACGCGTTCTCTGGAGTGATGAATCATGCTTCATCATCTGGTCGTCCAACAGACAAATCTCGATTTGGCAGATGCCAGGAAAATACTACCTGCCCCAATGCATAGTGCCAACTGTAAAGTTTGGTGGAACAGGAACAATGGTCTGGGGCTGTTTTTCATGGTTTGGGCTAAGTCCCTTAGTTCCAATGAAGGGAAATCTTAACGCTACAGCATACAATGACATTCTGTGCTTCCAACTTTGTGGCAACAGTTTGGGGAAATGTCACACCCTGATCTGTTTCACCTGTCTTTGTGATTGTCTCCACCACCCTCCAAGTGTCGCCCATCTTCCTCATTATCCCCTGTGTATTTATACCTGTGTTCTCTGTTTGTCCGTTGCCAGTTCGTCTTGTTTGTCAAGTCAACCAATGTTTTTGCTTTTCCCCAGTCTCTCTTTTCTCGTTCTCCCTGGTTTTTGACCCTTGCCTGTCCTGACCCTGTACCCGCCCACCTGACCACTCTACCTGCCCGACCCTGAGCCTGCGTGCCGTCCTGTACCTTTGCCCCACCTCTGCATTTCCGACCTCTTCCTGACCTGACCCTGCCTGCCATCCTGTACCTTTGCCCCTGTTGCTGTAATAAACATTGTTACTTTGACATGGTCTGCATCTGGGCCTTACCTTGATACCTGATAGGGAAGGCCCTTTCCTGTTTCAGCATGACAATTCCCCCGTGCACAAGGCGAGGTCCATACAGAAAGGGTTAGTGAGGTCGGGCCCAAAATCAGTGCCCGACCTCACTAATGCCCTTGTGGCTGAATGGAAGCAGGTCCCCACAGCAATGTTCCAACATCTAGTGGAAAGCCTTCCTATAAGAGTGGAGGCTGATATAGGGGACCAACTCCATATTAATGCCCATGATTTTGGAATGAGATGTTCGCCCAGCAGGTGTCCACATACTTTTTGACATGTAGTGTAGTTGAAATAGCATACAAATGTAACCAAGGTTTTAAATTATTATATTTTTGTCAAATATTATATCTGTTTGTGCTTCTTGCAGTGAATTGGCAGTCTACAAACTATTTGTTATAATTTTTGGCACCCCGACCATCCACTCAAGAAAAAAAATGGCCAGTGGCTGAATCTAGTTGATGATCCCTGCTTTAGAGATTGAAATTCTCTGTGGATGTGCGCAGTTTCGTTCGGGCATATTGACGGAAAAAATACAAGAGGAAAAAGTATATTTAACATGCATGGTGTAATCAGAACTAAATATAGTAGCAACTATGGTCGCCACTGTAATTAACTTGATCTATGCTTCTTGCCTGGAGAAATGTGTCCACTGTTATGTAATTAAAACTTTAATTTACTATAATTTAGTTAATTGTATGTAGTGCATAGTATTGACAACTCTGAAGTTGAAATGGGTAGAGAGATGCTGACAAGTAGAATAACATATACAATTTGTCAAAATGGGAAATGTTTCAATTAGTTGTGTTCTGAGTCAGTACAAAGAAATCACAGGGACACACAGGTACAACACCAACACGGCATAGATGTACTTGCATTATGTATAATGAAATGTTTATTCGCATGTATTAAAAAGGTCAGTAATCAAACAAACTTTTTGAAAAGATGACAAAATGTTTTATTCAATGTTGGAACAAACTAATTTATCCCAAAATACAAGTCAGAATGATTAAGTAATTATATCAATCACTTCAAAAAGGATTCTCTTTCATCCCAGTGGAGCATGAAGTTTCACAATCTCCAGAAAAATGGTGCATTCCATAAATGTTTATACAATAGCAAAAGCAGTTGAATGTATTGCATGCGGTCACACATAATGATCAGGAGCCCTCTTTGTCAATACTACAGGGAATGACTCTCTGTAACACTTTATTTGAAAGGTCCGTAATAAACCATTAATAAGGCATTTATAAACTATTTATAATGCGATTACAAACAGTACTCACCATTTATTAATCATTAACCCACATTCATAAATGGTAGCAAATATCCTGTGTTGTGCGCTTATTATTTTACCAGGTACTGCTGGAATGTCTACCAATGGCATGCCCATGTTATTGTGAGAAATTACACTGGTCACTCAAAATATTTATAAGGTATATGTAAAGCTTAAATAGCACTCACTTCAGATTAGGGGCTGCAAAAAGACTTAATACCTAATGATTAGTAAAAGGTTTATAAATGTGGGAGTAATGATTAATAAATGGTTAACACACTTCATAAATGCCTTATAAATGTTTTAAGTGGTTTATTACACTTAAAATAAAGTGTTGCCTTAATCTCTACCCCGTTCTGTTTTGTCATCCATTTATGTCACAAACAATTAAATGTGTGTCTCAAAGGCTTCCATCTTTACCTTGGTAAGGTTGAAAGAGGTCGCACCACCTTGCCGGGATCCATCTTTTGCAGGGTTAGCTTTCGGCTCCTCAGATTCAGTAATCAGCAGTGAGGAGATTATGATGTTGTCTTCCTCTTCTGTTGTTGAGTTATTCTCACTGTTCCTCTCTGTGTTCAAGGCCAGGTTGCCAGAGCTTATGCTGCCATCTGCCCCCATCTTTCCCAAAAGTGTGTTATCAAGCTACAGACAAAAAATATGATGTTACTGTTGAAAAAGAGATGTCAGTGTCTGTGCCAATGAGAAAATAATTATGAGCTGTGAATTCAGTTACTCTGCACAACTACTGACAATGTTATAATTGATTAGTAACATTCTTGTTACGTTTTAAGTCTGCAGTTGAATGTGTTCCGAATTTTTATCCTCACAACCAGCATCTTAGGACACTGCAATGTGTGGTGGTATGTACTGTCACAGACCATTTTAGTCATTGATTGGACAGAGCACCAATTCCCCTGTTCTCACAGACCCACATCCATTGCAAATGGAAAAGCATTCACAGAAAATAAGCAAGGACTTCCAGAATTGCAGTTTTGTTAGCTAAATTGTTTTTAGACGTTATATAACCATTTCCTCTATTAACTCCAATCTGGGGTGAGAGCTACTGAAACACTTGTTACAGAGGACTGAAAAATACTTCTGTATTTTTTAAACCTCATGTTTTGAACTTGACATGTCAATGTATGGTCCATCTGGGCATTTCATTGAATCCTTATAAGATTGACATGATATACATATTTGATGTTGTAAAACATTTTTGGGACCTCTCTTGGCTTGAGTGCTATTTTCAAAACTACTGGCTAAAACGTATGCCCCATCCCGCCCCCGTTCCCTCCCTGTCCCGCCCCCCTGGAAGGCTCTTTCCCCAGAGCGAAACAGCCGGATCACGTTCTGCGCATGTGTTACTTAAACTTAACTTTATGCACAGCTTAACTTCATTGCATAGCTGCTGATCACCCTCCCCTCACTTTACATTTCTCACTTTATCCAACGTGAATGATAATTCTTCACATTTTGCCAGTGATACATCCATTCAGCATCTGCATGCCAACCATTTAATCTCAATCAGTTTAATTGGAATATGCATTAAGATCTTCTTGAATTATGTACAGGGTCGTTTTGTGAGCAAATTCGGAGCCAAAAGTTCCCGTGCCGTGTAGGTGGTAGGCTATGAGCCAGAGTTTGACTAAAACAACATCCCTGTCAATTGAAGTGATCAGTCTACCGCACATAGGTGACAATGTTTGTGGGCCATAAATTTGATTTTATTAAAGGTAAACAGAGAAAGGTTGCTTATAGTTACAACAGTTTGTACAACAGACAAAGACATCCGGTCATGTGCAGGGGGAGCATGGGTGCACTGGGACAAGAATTCGGCCCTGTCATTTTATCCACACAAACCCACAGCACTGTGCGTGCCACCAACTCACTGTGACCAAATCATGATTTCATGACCAAATGTTACGTTTTAAGTGAGATGACAATGTAGAATGAGCTCTTTCTACATTCATAGGCAACCTTTCCGTTTTTTTAAGATCCATGATCTTGGCTGGCTACCTGATGACAGTCAGAGCAGGTCTCTTTACTGATGCCGCGTTTTACTTTGAATTTGAGCATGCATGACCTCAGCTCAGCCTATCAGAAAACTGGGCCGGCCCATGTTTGTACGGGGGTCGGCCGTTGCCTACTGATCAGCCAAAACATTTCCTGAAAACCGCTGTCGTGGCAGATTCCGAATTTTTTAGGTAAGATTTATAAATGTATTTTATCTTTATTTAACTAGGCAAGTCAGTTAATAACAAATTCTTATTTTCATTGACGGCCTAGGCATAGTGGGTTAACTAGGGGCAGAACGTCAGATTTGTACCTTGTCAGCTCGGGGATATGAACTTGCATCCTTCTGGTTACTAGTCCAACGCTCTAACCACTAGGCTACCCTGATGTTTTATGAATTTTCATAAGCATGCTTATGTGGGAAAGTTACTTGGGCCCAGAGAGGGGAGAGTTCGGGTTAGTCTTATCTGTGAATGTGTCTGTAAACTATTCCTAAACCATATGAGGGGATGGTGTGATTAATGGGGAACCAGTTAGGTTGGCTCCACAATGTCTGTGTGCCAGTCACGTCTCTCTGTAAGCTTGTCCAGGAGGGGGTGTATTTGATATATGCCATTGGATGAGGTAATGTTTTTGGTTCTAAGTGGTACCAAGGACGAGATAAGAACTTAGTTTAGGAGACCGAAATGAACGATAAATTATAGCCAATGCTGTCTGGCTATGTGTGTCTTTGCTATAAAGGATCTCAATTGCCAATATGTAAGCACTCTCAGAGAATTCATTTCTGACACTGAATTGATCTGAGAGTCAAACAGGGTTGTGATGAAGCTCATATAATTAAAGATGGACTTTATGATAACTCTGACTTGTGTGTGGTTTGCTCTCTCATGATTTGGTAATACAGGAAATTTCCACGACACCACTCAAGGTGGTGAAGTTAGGCAACATCACCTCCTCGACACTGATCCTCAATATGGGGACTCCATTAGGGTGCGTGCTCAGTCCGCTCCTCTACTCCCTGTATACCACGTCTGAATGGTATACACTGACGACACGACAGTAGTAGGCCTGATTACCAACAACGTCGAGACAGACTCCAGGGAGGAGGTAGGCACTCTGACGGTGTGGTGCCAAGAAAACAACCTCTCCCTCAATGTCAGCAAAGCAAAAAAGCTGATTATGGACTTCAGGAGGAACCAGGCAGAGTACGCCCCATCTCAATCAATGGGATCGCCGTGGGGTCGGTCAAAAAGTTCAAGTTCCTCGGCGTACACATCTTGGAGGAGCTGAAATGGTCAAACCAAATTGTCATCATGGTGAAGAATGTACGAGAGCAACTCTTTAACCTCAGGAGGCTATAGAAATTGGGTCTGTCCCCGAGGGCCCTCACAGTGTTCTACAGGAGCACCATTGAGAGCATACTGTTGGGCTGCATCACAGCCTGGTACAGCAACTCCGGGCTGTACCAGGCACTACAGAGGGTGGTACTCTCAGCCAATCGCACCATTGGGTGCACACTGCCCTCCGTACAGGACACCTAAAACACCAGGTGTCGCAGGAAGGCCAATAAGATCATCAAGGACCTCAGCTACCTGAGCCATGGCCTGTTCTCCCCACTTCAATCACACAGGAGCATCATGGCTAAAACTAACAGACTGGCCAATAGCTTCTACCCCCAGAAACATCAGGCTGCTGAATAGCTCCAAACCCCCCTGTGCACTGTTGGAGTGCAGAGCTTCAGAATTTCACTGTACACTGCAACTACATCTGCGACCCTATGCATATGACTAAATAAAAATCTAATCCCAAACATTATTGATTTGTATAATAGAGAAATTGCGTAAAAATATTTGCCAGATGGCCAATCCGCCACTGAGGGGAAGTGAGAACAGGAAAGAGGGAGCAGCAACTACCTACATTTTCTGCATCAAATAGAGAATCCCTCACATGTGCAGAACGTTTGGTTGTTTAGCTATGGGGAAGAGATGTCAAGAGAATTCGGCCAAGCAGCCACTCCGTAAAAGTAAACAAAAACATCTGTAATGCATCTTTAAGTGAGGGAAGAAGCACTTCCAACTTTCATGATGCTATATCCTAGAAACAGTAGGTGACTTCAGGAAGCAAACATCAGATGAAAAAAGGAAGTAATGGCAATGCAAAGTCAATGGGGAAAAGGCCGAAGGCCATTTGTTAAAGTATTAAATAAGGTGTCTGCTAAGTGTCTGTTCAAGTCTGTCTCTGTGAAATAGTCTATTAATTGAGGTGCAAGAAAAGTAACCCAAACATCCTTGGTCCTGAGCATACAGCTGGAGAAAGGAGCAATTACTGGACAAAGCACTGACATTAGCAATGCCATTAGCATTGAATTAGTATAATGATTTTAATATATTCAGTAGTGCATTCTAAATACAAGGCTATTATGTCATAATAATACAAACCATTCAAAAAATATCCGACTCCCCACTATGATTGCAGAATGGGTTATTTAATGCAGCGTCTCAACATAGTCTCAATAGATATTATATGTTACCTTTTTGGACATCAGCGCCTCATTCTCATGGATTGTCACAAACGGGTGAGTAGACTTTCAGTTTTGGCATCCAGAGTAGAACCACGGACCAAGAACAGAACAACAAGATAAAGAACAAATCATGAATAAGGGGTTCATTCAAATTGAATCTCGAAATATTCAAACACAGTACTCTCTTCATTGTTACCCAACAGAAATAACTATAATGGTCACAAAGGAAAAAGTAACAAGGTACTCTCAAATATGAAAAACATGCTCCATGAGTATGTTGGAAACACCTGTCTGTGACCTATAAATTGGATCCATACCCTTGTTTGCAGCTTGAGTCATACTTGTATTGTCACTGCTGATGTTTCTGCCTTGGGGTGACTAAGACAGTGGACACTACGCAAACTAGAACACCACTGCGAATTGGTGAATTCTTAAGAGCACAAATACCCTTCAAGAGACGTTCGCTGAATCAAAACATTGGCCTCCAGTTGACTATTCTGTTTACCGGTGCCTGTACTGACAGTGGATAATTACCTTAAGAATAGTTCATGTACCTGCAGATTGACTGTAACGGTTTAGTGCTCACTGGTGTAATGAATACGTCGCTATTTTGCCGCATGATGTATAAAACAAGATTTATTCAATAAATTAAAACAAAGGCGTGCCACAAATAACAATGAACACAACCCATGACAAAAACGGATCTCACTGTGACTGGTGTATAATAAAGACCAAATATATTACCAGACCCAGTGGGCAAAATGTGGAAAACAATACTTGAATTGATATCAAACGTGAAAAACCGACTTTTTGTATTTGCATCACTCTGCCTGCTACTTGATCCAAAGAGACTCACAAATTGTATTTTGTGACAAATGGGAAAACTGTGTGTGTGCCATGGAATACTCAAACCCAACTAAACAAAGGGGAGAAAAAATTGTAATGAACGTCAAAACCACAAGTGACTACCTTGAAATGTCAAATCAGAGTGTCATGTCCTGACCTGAGAGAGCCTTTTTATGTCTCTATTTTGGTTTGGTCAGGGTGTGATTTGGGTGGGCATTCTATGTTCTGTATTCTATGTTCTTTAGTTCTATGTTTTGGCCGGGTATGGTTCTCAATCAGGGACAGCTGTCTACAATTGTCTCTGATTGGGAATCATACTTAGGCAGCCTTTTCCCCTTTGTTATTTGTGGGAAGTTGACTTTGTTAGGGGCACTATAGCCCGTGTAAGCTTCACGGTTGTTTCTTAATTTCTTGTTTTGTTGGCGTCATTTTATAAATAAAGAAAATGTACGCTCACCACGCTGGACTTTGGTCCACTTATTCCAGCCAGGAAGACGGTCGTGACACAGAGGAGAGACTTTTGTGACAGAACCCTCTCAATGTCTATATACAGTACCTTCATAAAGTATTCAGACCCCTTAACTTTTTCTCAATTTGGTTACATTACCTCCAATCTACCCACAATACCCCATAATGACAAAGTGAAAACAGGTTTTATTAAAAATAAAAAACAGAAATACCTATTTATATAAGAATTCAGACCCTTTGCTATGAGACTCAACATTGAGCTCAGGTGCATCCTGTTTCCATTGATCATCCTTCAGATGTTTCTACAACTATATTGGAGTCCACCTGTGGTACATTCAATTGATTGGACATGATTTGGAAAGGCATACACCTGTGTATATAAGGTCCCACAGTTGACAGTGCATGTCAGAGAAGAAAACCAAGCCATGAGGTCGAAAGAATTGTCCGTAGAGTTACAAGACAGGATTGTGTCAGGCACAGATCTGGGGAAGGGTAGCAAAACATTTCTGCAACATTGAAGGTCCCCAAGAACATGTTGGCCTCCATCATTCTTAAATGGAAGAAGTTTGGAACGACCAAGACTCGTTATAGAGCTGTCCTCCAGGCCAAACTGAGCAACTGGGGAGAAGGGCCATGGTCAGGAAGGTGACCAAGAACCCGATGGTCACTCTGACAGAGCTCAAGACTTCATCTGTGGAGATGGGAGAACTTTCCAGAAAGACAACCATCTCTGCAGCACTCCACCAATTAGGCCTTTATGGTAGTGGCCAGATGGAAGACAATCATAAGTAAAAGGCACACGACAGCCCGCTTTGAGTTGGTCAAAAGGCACCTAAAGTCTCTCAGACGATGAAAAACAAGATTATCTGGTCTGATGGAACCTGAATGCCTGAATGCCAAGCGTCACGTCTGGAGGTAGCCTGGCACCATCCCTACAGTGAAGCATGGTGGTGGCAGCATCATGTTGTGGGACTGGGAGACTAGTCAGGATCGAGGTAAAGATGAATGGAGCAAAGTACAGAGAGATCCTTTATGAAAACCTGCTCCAGAGCACTCAGGTCCTCAGACTGGGGGCGAAGGTTCACCTTCCAACAGCACAACGACCCTAAGATCACAGCCAAGACAATGCCGGAGTCGCTTCGGAACAATTCTCTTAATGTCCTTGAGTGGCCCAGCCAGAGCTCGGATTTGAACCTGGTCTAACATCTCTGAAGTGACCTGAAAATAGCAGTGCGGCAAAGCACCCCATCCAACCTAACAGAGCTAGAGAGTATCTGATGAGAATATTAGATGTGTGTGTATTAGGTAGTTGTTGGGGAACTGTTAGATTACTTGTTAGATGCTACTGCACTGTCGGGAACCAGAAGCACAAGCATTTCGCTAGACTTGCATTAACATCTGCTGACCATGTGTATGTGACATATACAATAAGATTTGATTTGAAGCATGGGAGAAACTCCCCAATTACAGGTGTACCAAGCTTGTAGCGTCATACCCAAGAAGACTGTGCTTCAACAAAGTACTGAGTAAAGGGTCTCAAAACTTATGTAAATGTTTCAGTGTTTTTATTTTTGCTTTGTCATTATTGGTTATTTTGTGTAGATTGATAACAATTTAATCCATTTTAGAATAAGGCTGTAACCTAACAAAATGTGGAAAAGGTCAAGGGGTCTGAATACTTTCCGAAGGCACTGTATATGAACTCCATACTACGTTTCATGTTTTGTGTTAGACTGCATTCTCTGAAATGATCCAGTCTGTTTAGACTTTGTTTGCAGTTGGCATTTCTTGATGACTTCTACAGTGTTGCTTTGTGTCCGAGCCTCCC
The DNA here is from genome assembly GCF_023373465.1 of Oncorhynchus keta. Taxonomy (NCBI): domain Eukaryota; kingdom Metazoa; phylum Chordata; class Actinopteri; order Salmoniformes; family Salmonidae; genus Oncorhynchus; species Oncorhynchus keta. The sequence continues at coordinate 16,336,456 of NC_068444.1, read as the reverse complement.
ACATTGACATTTCAAAACCATCCCTGATGTTTTCATAGAGACAAAATATACTTGTAAGTGCTCACTGTCATGACATCTCCCTCTGATATTGTGATTGTTTTCGCACTGTCTGGAGGCTGGAAAGATTTGGCATGTGTCCCCAGATCCTCAAAAGGTTTTACAGCTGCACCATCGAGAGTATCCTGACGGGTTACATCACCGCCTGGTATGGCAACTGCTCAGCTTCCAACCGCAAGGCACTACAGAGGGTAGTTCGTACAGCCCAGTACATCACTGGGGCCAAGCTTCCTGCCATCCAGGACCTCTATGTCACAGAAAGGCCCTAAAAATTGTCAAAGACTCCAGCCACCCTAGTCATAGACTGTTCGCTATGCTACCGCACGGCAAGAGGTACCGGAGCGCCAAGTCTAGGTCCAAGAGGCTTCTAAACAGATTCTACCCCTAAGCCATAAGACTCCTGAAAAGCTAATCAAATGGCTACACAGACTATTTGCATTGCCCCCAGACTATTTGCATTGCCCCCCCCCACCCCCACCCCACGCTGCCCTTACTCTCTGTTATTATCTATGCATAGCCACTTTAATAACTCTACCTACATGTACATAATTACCTTAATTACCTCGACACCAGTGCCCCCCGCACATTGACACATTGACACTGAACCGGTACACCCTGCATATAGCCCCACTATTGTTATTTACTGCTGCTCTTTAATTATTTGTTGTTCTTCTCTCTAACTTTTTTATGGATTTTCTTAAAACTGCATTGTTGGTTAAGGGCTTGTAAGTAAGCATTTCACTGTAAGGTCTACTACACCTGTTGTAATAACATTTGATTTGATTTGATTATGTGGGTTTTCATGCTGACTTTGATACCACATTACTCAGATCGAAACAAATATCTGCATCAGACATTTTAGTCAGCTTTATAAAATAGTTGGTTCTATTAGTTTTAACATGATCATTTTAGGTATACATGGCAGGAAGACCTAGTTGTACTTGTGACTTCCTATATATATATTCACAGCTCATAAATAAGAAATTAAATAATTACTCTTAATTGCTAAAAACTATAAAGTATGGTCCTTCCTGCATTTATACACTCTAACCTTGTGTTCTGACTTCCATCTTGTTGCTACGCTACCATTTAATGTGAAAAAAAGTGTAAAATAAGGCCATGTTATATGTTAACCTTAACTACGTGTTGAGTGTTTGAAAGCTTTTAGTGCGTTGAATTAGATGGAGATGGGATGGGAGAAGAGATTGGACACACTGGGGATTAGAAATTGAATGTGAGAGAGTGGCTCTGACAGAAGGTCTCAAGGTAACAACAGTGGGTACTGAACATTGGGGGATCAAAATGAAGGAATACAAAGTTATTAAGATGGACTGATGCAGACTCTGGTTACTTTATTAGTTCTGGTAAACAGCTGACAAGTGTTCCAAAACCTTCTTCATGTATGTGCCAAAATGACTGAAGAAGAGATGATGTATACAATTGGTTATGTCATACCAGTAGTTGGTTTTCTTTGTATTGCTCAGTTGGCAATCATTCATAGTAAACCGGAAGTATACCGGCCAAACATATACGTGTGGTTGTCCCCATGCGTAAGCATGAAGGAAAGCCGTGAGGCAAGTGTAAAATTGCTTTTGCCTAGCTACTGCACCCACTTAAGGTCCGGTTTCTGAAGCAATCATCTGTAATTATGGCACTGCCCCGGTTTCAAGTGGTTTGTCTGCCAGCTGCCTACGATTGAGTACATTACAGATGTAAGATCTTAATTTGAGCCAGTTCGCTACAGCAGGAAAATAATCCTGCAGCAATAGGAAATATGAATTGTTATGTGGATTATAGCTAATTGTAAAAAAAAGGGTAGGGGTTGATACCTTTTCCGTTAGGGCAAATCAAGTCTGCAATTTTAAAGTGGAAATTGCAAACTTTATAAGCCTTTTTAATGCTGGACTGCACTAAAAGTGTTGATTTCTTAGCAAAAAAAAGAGTTTGGTCCCTATCTCCGTTCACTCACTTCTCTGGTGATAAATCTCTATCCTAATCGTTTGGTTTTATCCCTCTTATAACTTTTATACAAGCTATTTAATAGACTGGCACCAACCAAGTTGTCCTGATGACTTAATGAAAAGCTCTCCATTACAAGAGGATGGTTTGACTGGATATGGTTTGATTTGAAGCTGGATAAAGCTCAAACGTTGTACCATAATGATGCCTGTTGTGATGTGAATAACTGCTGTGTTGGGAGTTGAGCCAAGAAAGTTTGAGATTCTATAATTTCCCCAAGCAGATACCTATCGTCTCACAGCAGATCTACAAAGTGTCACCCAAAGGGAGTACTATACATAATTAGACATGAAACAGAACGTTTCCTGACTTTGTTGTCAGTAAGTCTTGACTGGATTAAAGGTTGTGAATAAAGGACATAAATCCATCCATCTTTGATTGGCATTAATGTGGGTCTAATCCTGAATGCATCCTAGCCGGTGTCAATTACACAAGTTACCACCGGCTAAATCCATGACATTAAAATGCCTATTTACTCTGTTCCGTCTGACTGCGCAATCCAATATCTCATTAGCCCAGCCAGGCAATTTATGAACTTGATCTCCATTATAAAAAGCATATAGACATTACGTCACAGTTCTTGTAGACTAACATTAAGTTTTCAGCAGCGGAGATTTATATAAATATTACTGTCTGTCTCTCCGACATTTTCCACATTTTTTCAATATTCAAATTCGATCTCCAGCTGTCCCATAGTATGAACGTGTCGGAAGTCGGGATGAGACAGACAGGTAGGCAACTTTTCTCCATCATTTTTATGTTTATGTATATATTCAAAGAACTGTCGATAGAAAACAAGTCAAATGAAACAAAGCACAGCTAGTTTTCCAGCTTCAGTTTTGAAGTGATTTTGTTAGCTGTGTTGTTGGCTAGCTCTTGAACAACAGTGTCCTGATGAGAGAGGACATTTCCTATGCCAGGTGAAATCTGCATCATTAGCTCATTGTTATGGATGTATACAAATAAATGCCACTAGAAAACAAATTAAACCAATGCAGCTACTTCGTTTTTATTCTGGCTGCACTGTTTGATGTGACTGTAAGTTAGCCATAGTTGGCTAGCTAGCAAGCAAGAGATAAGAATGTTGCCAGCCAATATGGCAATGGAACATTTTGAACAAACGACTGGGTCGTGTCAATAGATACAGAACAAAAAGACTGAACGACTGGGTCGCGTCTTTAACAATCGAACCGATAGAACAAACAACCAGCCGGCTTGGATAGCAACCCTAGATTTGTGTTGGGGCAATATCTTGTGGAAGGATGAAATAGTATGAATAAATTCATCAAAATAACGTTTTTAATGAAAATATGTAAATCATTATTTGAATATTTTGATAACCCATTGTATAAAAGTGATAATGCCCTCGAAGCCGGTGTTTGGACCTTGAAGCCGGTGTTTGGACTTTGTCTCAAGCCTAACAACCTCCGTGTCAATATCCTCCAAACACCGGCTTCTCTGGCATTATCACTTACAGTAAATATACTCATATGAAGAGTTTATATCCCAAACGCTACATCCCTACATTTTTCACATTTTTGTTTTTTCATCAGAAATGGTTGCTTATGGGTTATGGGTGTGTAAAATATACCTATCCTCTGATTTTTTATTTATAGATTCTGGATGTGTAAGAAAAATTGCACAACCAAGTATCCATTGTTTAGCTCGAATTGAATGTTGGTACTCAGTATATTTGACGGTGATGTGTGGTTCTCACCTAGCTATCTTAAGATGCACTTACTGTAAGTCGCTCTGGGTTGACCCATGTATTTATCCCTGTGTACACTCACAAGACTCTACACACTCATGCACACTGATACTCCAACACACGCACACGCACATGCACACACACACACACACACACACACACACTGAATTTGCATCCACACACATAACATGCAAACATTTATACTGACAGGGGTGGGAAAACTTTTTGGCTTGAGGGCCACATTGGGATTTTGATATTCAATAGAGGGCCGCATATTTTGGGGGACCAATTGTTTGTTAAAATCAATTTGCGAGGGCCTCCCGAGTGGCGCAGTGGTCTAAGGCCCTGCATTGCAGTGCCTGAGGTGTCCCTACAGACCCGGGTTTTATCCCAGGCTGTGTCACAACTGGCCGTGAATGGGAGACTCATGAGGTGGCGCACAATTGGCCCAGCTTTGTCTGGGTTAGGAGAGGGTTTGGCAGGCCGGGATTTCCTTGTCCCATCGCGCTCTAGCGACTCCTGTGGCGGGCCAGGGGCATGCGCTTACACTGTCGCCAGGTGTTCAGTGTTTCCTCTGACACATTGGTGAGGCTGGCTTCTGGGTTAAGCGTGCATTGTGTCAAGAAGCAATGCAGCTTGGCTGGGTTGTATTTCGAAGGATGTACGGCTCTCGACCTTTGCGTCTCCCGAGTCCGTATGGGAGTTGCAGCGATGGGACAAGACTGTAACTACCAATTATATATCATGAAATTGGGGAGAAAAATGTGGTAAAAAGTAAAAAAATGTCTCGTGAGCCGGATTGCAGTGCCCGGCGGGCCGTAATTTCCCCTCCTTAGACAAGCACACATACAATCATATACAGTTGAAGTCGGAAGTTTACATTTACTTAGGTTGGAGTCATTAAAACTCGATTTTCAAACACTCCACAAATTTCTTGTTAACAAACTATAGTTTTGGCAAGTAGGTTAGGACATCTACTTTGTGCATGAGTCATTTTTCCAACAATTGCTTACAGACAGATTATTTCACTTATTACAATTCCAGTGGGTCAGAAGTTTACATACACTAAGTTGACTGTGCCTTTAAAGAGATTGGAAAATTCCAGAAAATTATGTCATGGCTTTAGAAGCTTCTGATAGGCTAATTGACATCATTTGAGTCAATTGGAGGTGTACCTGTGGATGTATTTCAAGGCCTACCTTCAAACTCAGTGCCTCCTCAGAAAATACATTGTAGACCTCCACAAGTCTGGTTCATCCTTGGGTGCAATTTCCAAACGCCTGAAGGTACCACATTCATCTGTAAAATCAATAGTACGCAGTATAAACACCATGGGACCACTCATCCATTATACCGCTCAGGAAGGAGACGTGTTCTGTCTCCTAGAGATGAATGTACTTTGGTCCGAAAAGTGCAAATCAATCCCAGAACAACAGCAAAGGACCTTGTGAAGATGCTGGGGGAAACAGCTACAAAAGTATCTATATCCACAGTAAAACAAGTATCAACATAACCTGAAAGGCCGCTCAGCAAGGAAGAAGCCACTGCTCCAAAACCGCTATAAAAAAGCCAGACTGCAGTTTGCAACTGCAAATGGGGACAACGATTGTACTTTTTGGAGAAATGTCCTCTGGTCTGTTGAAACAAAAATAGAACTGTTTGGCCATAATGACCATCGTTATGTTTGGAGGAGAAAGGGGGATGCTTGCAAGCTGAAGAACACCATCCCAAACGTGAAGAATGGGGTGGCAGCATCATGTTGTGGGGGTGCTTTGCTGCAGGAGGCACTGGTGCACTTCACAAAATACAGTGCCTTGCGAAAGTATTCAGGCCCCCTTGAACTTTGCGACCTTTTGCCACATTTCAGGCTTCAAACATAAAGATATAAAACTGTATTTTTTTGTGAAGAATCAACAACAAGTGGGACACAATCATGAAGTGGAACGACATTTATTGGATATTTCAAACTTTTTTAACAAATCAAAAACTGAGAAATTGGGCGTGCAAAATTATTCAGCCCCTTTACTTTCAGTGCAGCAAACTCTCTCCAGAAGTTCAGTGAGGATCTCTGAATGATCCAATGTTGACCTAAATGACTAATGATGATAAATACAATCCACCTGTGTGTAATCAAGTCTCCGTATAAATGCACCTGCACTGTGATAGTCTCAGAGTTCCGTTAAAAGCGCAGAGAGCATCATGAAGAACAAGGAACACACCAGGCAGGTCCGAGATACTGTTGTGAAGAAGTTTAAAGCCGGATTTGGATACAAAAAGATTTCCCAAGCTTTACACATCCCAAGGAGCACTGTGCAAGCGATAATATTGAAATGAAAGGTGTATCAGACCACTGCAAATCTACCAAGACCTGGCCGTCCCTCTAAACTTTCAGCTTATACAAGGAGAAGACTGATCAGTGATGCAGCCAAGAGGCCCATGATCACTCTGGATGAACTGCAGAGATCTACAGCTGAGGTGGGAGACTTTGTCCATAGGACAACAATCAGTCGTATATTGCACAAATCTGGCCTTTATGGAAGAGTGGCAAGAAGAAAGCCATTTCTTAAAGATATCCATAAAAAGTGTCATTTAAAGTTTGCCACAAACCACCTGGGTGACACACCAAACATGTGGAAGAAGGTGCTCTGGTTAGATGAAACCAAAATTGAACTTTTTTGCAACAATCAAAACGTTATGTTTGGCGTAAAAGCAACACAGCTCATCACCCTGAACACCCATCCCCACTGTCAAACATGGTGGTGGCAGCATCATGGTTTGGGCCTGCTTTTCTTCCGCAGGGACAGGGAAGATGGTTAAAATTGATGGGAAGATAATAATAATAATAATAATAATATATGCCATTTAGCTGACGCTTTTATCCAAAGCGACTTACAGTCATGTGTGCATACATTCTACGTATGGGTGGTCCCGGGAATCGAACCCACTACCCTGGCGTTACAAGCGCCATGCTCTACCAACTGAGCCACAGAAGGACCATAGATGGATGGATGTAGCCAAATACAGGACCATTCTGGAAGAAAACCTGATGGAGTCTGCAAAAGACCTGAGACTGGGATGGAGATTTGTCTTCCAACAAGACAATGATCTAAAACATAAAGCAAAATCTACAATGGAATGGTTAAAAAATAAACATATCCAGGTGTTAGAATGGCCAAGTCAAAGTCCAGACCTGAATCCAATCGAGAATCTGTGGAAGAACTGAAAACTGCTGTTCACAAATGCTCTCCATCGAACCTCACTGAGCTCGAGCTGTTTTGCAAGGAGGAATGGGAAAAAATGTCAGTCTCTCTATGTGCAAAACTGATAGAGACATACCCCAAGCGACTTACAGCTGTAATCGCAGCAAAAGGTGGCGCTACAAAGTATTAAATTAAGGGGGCTGAATAATTTTGCACGCCCAATTTTTCAGTTTTTGATTTGTTAAAAAAGTTTGAAATATCCAATAAATGTCGTTCCACTTCATGATTGTGTCCCACTTGTTGTTGATTCTTCACAAAAAAATACAGTTTTATATCTTTATGTTTGAAGCCTGAAATGTGGCAAAATGTCGCAAAGGGGGCCGAATACTTTCGCACGGCAATGTAGATGGCATCATGAGGACGGAAAATTATGTGGACATCAGTTAGGAAGTTAAAGCTTGGTCCCAAATGTGTCTTCCAAATGGACAATGACCCCAAGCATACTTCCAAACTTGTGGCAAAATGGCTTAAGGACAACAAAGTCAAGGTTTTGGAGTGGCCATCACAAAGCCCTGACCTCAACCCTATAGAAAAGTTGTGGGCAGAACTGAAAAGTGAAACTGAAAAGGAGGCCTACAAACCTGACTCAGTTACACCAGCTCTGTCAGGAGGAATGGGCCAAAATTCACCCAACTTATTGTGGGAAGTTTGTGGGAGGCTACCCGAAACGTTTGACCCAAGTTAAGCAATTTAAAGGCAATGCTACCAAATACTAATTGAGTGTATGTTAACTTCTGACCCACTGGGAATGTGATGAAATAAACAAAAGCTGAAACATTCTCTCTACTATTATTCTGACATTTCACATTCTTAAAATAAAGTGGTGATCCTAACTGACCTAAGACATGGAATTTTTACAAGGATTAAGTGTCAGGAATTGTGAAAAACTGAGTTAAAATGTATTTGGCTAAGGTGTATGTAAACTCCAGACTTCAACTGTACATTGCTGCTTCTCTGTTTACCACACAGTATATACTGTTGCCTTGTCACCTTAGCCCTATACATATCTATCACTTTGACTCCAGTATCTCTATACATTATAAATATGGAGTTGGAAATTACCCTGTATATAGCTTCTTACTTTCTCGTGTTCTTCTTATTTCGTATTTCTTAATTTAATTTATTGTATGTTTTTGTTCTACCTTGTGTTATTTTTAGTGCGACATTGATATTGATTACTGCATTGTTGGGTTTAGAGCTTGCAAGAAAAGCATTTCACTGTATTTGTGTACGTGACATTAAAACTTGAAAGGTAGACCATCTGCTAAATGACTAAAATGTCAAATGTAAATGTTTTACATACAGATCTCATATTGATGCATTACATTTTTTGTCTGACTATTTTTTAAATGTTGATGTATCATTTGTACAGTTCAAAAAAATGTTTTTATTTTGTTACATTTGACTCTGTAAAACCTAGCAGCACTATTTATCCCTCTGAGAGTAAGGTGGATATAATGGCGTTTTGCAAAAAAAATATGATTATTTTTCTCTCTGAAATGAAATGATATATTTTAAAAAATACATGTCTGTCATTGAACACCATGCCATAATTAGATGGTGAAAAAACAAACCAATCTCTTTCATAATTTCTTTAAAGAAAAGCTCAATTACCAACATTTCTGAAAATGTATATACAGTGCTTTTGGAAAGTATTCAGACCCCGTGATTTTTTCCCACATTTTGTTAGGTTACAGCCTTACTCATTTTGTTAGGTTACAGCCTTACTCATTTTGTTACGTTACAGCCTTACTCATTTTGTTAGGTTACAGCCTTACTCATTTTGTTACGTTACAGCCTTACTCATTTTGTTACGTTACAGCCTTGCTCATTTTGTTAGGTTACAGCCTTACTCATTTTGTTACGTTACAGCCTTGCTCATTTTGTTAGGTTACAGCCTTACTCATTTTGTTAGGTTACAGCCTTACTCATTTTGTTACGTTACAGCCTTACTCATTTTGTAAGGTTACAACCTTACTCATTTTCTTAGGTTACAGCCTTACTCATTTTGTTAGATTAAAGCCTTACTCATTTTGTTAGGTTACAGCATTGCTCATTTTGTTAGGTTACAGCCTTGCTCATTTTGTTAGGTTACAGCCTTGCTCATTTTGTTAGGTTACAGCCTTGCTCATTTTGTTAGGTTACAGCCTTGCTCATTTTGTTAGGTTACAGCCTTATTCATTTTGTTATGTTAAAGCCTTACTCATTTTGTTACGTTACAGCCTTACTCATTTTGTTAGGTTACAGCCTTACTCATTTTGTTAGGTTACAGCCTTACTCATTTTGTTAGGTTACAGCTCTTGTTCAGCCTTTTTTTGTTAGGTTAAAGCCTTTTTGTTAGGTTACAGCTCTCATTTTGTTACGTTACAGCCTTACTTTTGTTGTTATTCATTTGTTACGTCATTTTGTTACAGCCTTACTCATTTTGTTACAGCCTCATTTTGTTAGGTTACAGCCTTACTCATTTTGTTAGGTTACAGCCTTACTCATTTTGTTAGGTTACAGCCTTACTCATTTTGTTAGGTTACAGCCTTACTCATTTTGTTAGGTTACAGCCTTGCTCATTTTGTTAGGTTACAGCCTTACTCATTTTGTTAGGTTACAGCCTTACTCATTTTGTTAGGTTACAGCCTTACTCATTTTGTTAGGTTACAGCCTTGCTCATTTTGTTAGGTTACAGCCTTGCTCATTTTGTTAGGTTACAGCCTTACTCATTTTGTTAGGTTACAGCCTTACTCATTTTGTTAGGTTACAGCCTTGCTCATTTTGTTAGGTTACAGCCTTACTCATTTTGTTAGGTTACAGCCTTACTCATTTTGTTAGGTTACAGCCTTACTCATTTTGTTAGGTTACAGCCTTACTCATTTTGTTACGTTACAGCCTTACTCATTTTGTTAGGTTACAGCCTTACTCATTTTGTTAGGTTACAGCCTTACTCATTTTGTTAGGTTACAGCCTTACTCATTTTGTTACGTTACAGCCTTACTCATTTTGTTAGGTTACAGCCTTACTCATTTTGTTAGGTTACAACCTTGCTCATTTTGTTAGGTTACAGCCTTGCTCATTTTGTTAGGTTACGGCCTTGCTCATTTTGTTAGGTTACAGCCTTGTTCTAAAATGGATTAAATAGTTTTTTACCCCCTCATCAATCTACACACAATAACCCATAATGACAAAGGAAAAACAGGTTTTTATACTATTTTATTAATAATAAACAACTGAAATATCACATTTACTTAAGTATTCAGACCCTTTACTCAGTACTTTGTTGAAGGGCCTTTGGCAGTGATTACAGCCTCGAGTCTTCTTGGGTATGACGCTACAAGCTTGGCACACCTGTATTTGGGGAGTCTCTCCCATTCTTCTCTGCAGATCCTTTCAAGTGCTGTCAGGTTGGATGGGAAGCGTTGCTACACACCTATTTTGAGGTCTCTCCAGAGATATTCAATTGGTTTAAACCCGGGCTCTGGCTGGGCCACTCAAGGACATTCAGAGACTTGTCCTGAAGCCACTCGTGCATTATCTTGGCTGTGTGCTTAGGGTCATTGTCCTGTTGGCACTGTATAGTGTTTTGGAAATAAACTCTTCATATGTACTTGATAGGAACATTAAAAGTTTGTCAGTAGGAGCTTACATAATGTGACATTGTATTGGAGAATCACCCACAAACTCACTTTTCTTTTGAGTCAAATTAAAGTACCAGACAAAAATTTGGACACACCTACTCATTCAAGGGTATTTCTTTATTTTTACTATTTTCTACAGGTATATCTCACTGGTCATTCCCCAAAGCCAACACCTCCTTTGGCCGCCTTTCCTACCTGTTCTCTGCTGCCAATGACTGGAACAAATTGCAAAAATCTCTGACGCTGGAGACTTATATTTCCCTCACTAACTTCAAACATCAGCTATCTGGGCAGCTAACTGATCGCTGCAACAGTACATAGCCCATCTGTAAATAGCCCACCCAATCTACCTACCTCATCCCCATATTGTTTTTATTTACTTTTCTGCTCTTTTGCACACCAGTATTTCTACTTGCACATCACCATCTGCTCATCTATCACTCCAGTGTTAATTTGCTAAATTGTAATTACTTCGCTACTATGGCCTATTTATTGCCTTACCTCCTCACGCCATTTGCGCACACTGTATATAGACATTTTTTTTCTATTGTGTTATTGACTGTATGCTTGTTTATTCCATGTGTAACTCTGTGTTGTTGTTTGTGTTGCACTGCTTTGCTTTATCTTGGCCAGGTCACAGTTGTAAATGAGAACTTGTTCTCAACAAGCTTACCTGGTTAAAAAAAGGTGAAATAAAAACATATATAATTAAACATTGTAGAATAATAGTGATGACATCAAAACTATGAAATAACACATATGTTAAACAAATCAAAATATGTTTTACATTTGAGATTCTTCAAAGTAGCCACCCTTTGCCTTGGTGACAGCTTTGCACACTCTAGGCATTCTCTCAACCAGCTTCCCGAGGATGCTTTTCCATTAGTCTTGAAGGACTTCCCACATATGCTGAGCACTTGTTGGCTGCTTTTCCTTCACTCTGCAGTCCAACTCATCCCAAACCATATTTTGACTTGTTTAACACTTTTTTTGGTTACTACATGATTCCATATGTGTTATTTCATAGATTAGAATAGCCCTTGAATGAGTAGGCGTGTCCAAAGTTATGTTTGCAGTAACTTCTTTGTTATCCCAAACGGACGTGGCAGTTTCAATATTAAGGATTCCTACTTTAACATATCGCCTAAAATTGTCTTAAATGATCTCTCCCATCTTTCACAAATCATTTCAGGTCAACAAGGTCAAGATTGAAGCGACTGCAGTGCCTTTCAGTCATGGCAAATGTAGCCAATCTACCTTCATGTTCTTGAAAAACTGACAGACCTATATCTACAAACTATGGTTTTACAAAACATCTCTAAACCTAATGAATATAATTAAAATGCTCTTGAATTTAACTAATCCTAGTTCCATTTGACTAAACAGCAAATCCAATAACCTCTGCATCTTTGTTATTGCCACGGCGCAAGCTCTCTCGATTCAACAAAACGACTCATTACCAAGCCCTTGATTGGAGTCAGTGTGCTGGAGGCTGGGGTGGGGTTGTGCGCCCCTCAGGGTCCCCGGGACAAGGACTAAGAGGCAATGATATGGGCCAGATGTGTTGGAGCTGCTAATAAAGATCAGTAGTGCTGTTGTGTGACCAATCATTACGATTGTTGTCACAAAGTATTGCTATTGTTTTTGTTTTTGTTTTTGTTTTTCTCAATGTTTTTTTTTGTGTCTATTTAAATTTTTTATTTTATGATGTCTTGGTATGATGCCTTGGTGGGGAGGGAGGGAGGGGTGGGGTGGGGGGTGGGGGGTGGGGGGTGGGGGGTGGGGGTGGGATGGAAGGGGTGGGTGGGAGGGAGGAAGGAAGGGAGGGAGGGACGGACAGAAGCGGTGGGGTGGGCGGGGTTTTAAAGGACTGGGTGTGTTGTACTGTTTCAATGTCTCTGTTCCCATGTCTGAAAATCTACAAATAAAAAAAAGAAGAAAAAAAGGAAAGCCTCTAAAGTAAAACCTTTACAAGTAAACAGAGACTTATGCAGAAGTTCTACACTAAACCCACTTTCCCATTTTTGTATGTCAAGTATGCTATTTGGAAACAGTTATGTCTAAGTGCTGGTTAATATGCATACTCTGAATGAATCAGGCAATCCCATAAGATAAACGTAGTTGTTTTCAACAGATATGTGTTCTGAGGTAACCTAATACCAAGGTATTGTGGGTTAAACTATGCCTACCTTGTTCTGGTCATTGACAGTCAACTCGTCCAGATATTGTTTGAAGGGGTTTGGATGAAATGCTTCATCATCATTTTCCTCTGGCAATCTTGGGATAATATTGGCAGGTCGAATTACGCCAGGCTTGGTCTGTAAGGTTTGAAAATATGTCTCGATTAATTTGATTTAGTAGATAACGAAAACATAAGATCACAGTAAATATACACTTAATAAAGAAATAGCAAAGCATATGTGATGGCCATTCATTAGCATAACATAGTTTAAACAGATTTGACATATTTGCAATAGAATAACTACCTTATAGGTGTCTGCCAGTTTTCTCTCAACAGACCGTTGTAGGTTGAAGGTTGCCTGTAAAAAATAAAATATCAGCACATACTGTATATAATGTTGATGATGTATTTTGGATTTTTCCTACAAACGTAGGATCTTAATTTGACCCAGTTTGCTACAGCAGAAAAATTATCCTGTAAGAACAGGTGAATTATCATTTTGATTATAATTAAATTGACATTTTAGTATGGGTTAATACATTTTTTGTAAAGGGAAAATAAAAGTCTACAATTTCAAAGTGGAAATAAACTTCAGAAGCCTTTTAAACCTTAAATACACAACAAGCTTTACATTTCCTGTTATCCTGCAACAGGATGATCAAATTAAGATCCCACATACAGTATGTAATCATCCAAGTGTCAACTTGCTGCACAAAGAACTAGTCTTCCTTTGATTAGAAAGAGTCTTTCTTTGGCTTCGATGACAATGGACTCTACTGAAGACAAAATCTTGAAAATAATGATGTGTCTCTTGATGTAAGATTCGTAAAGTTCAGTGAATATAAATGCAACATAATGAAACATTCATGACTGGTTTTGTTTTGAGTCCTGTCTTATCATGCAGTCTCGTTCCCCAGACAAAGCTGTCATGTTGTTTGCATGCTGAGATACTTCAGTAAGTTGTTGTATTAATCTAAATATTTACAGATATAGTTTATTAACTATAACAGATTACATTTCCAGCTTGATATCTGAAGACCCATTGAGGGGTAGAACATCCCCACCGTAATGATATCATGAAAGCAAAAGTCCGCCACAAGTTTTCACTCAGAAAATCCCCTTCTCAGACATACCCACTACTCTAAGAAACAAAATGTTGATGTTCCCTATGCAATGTAACCTGCTTTCATATACAGGGTATCTCCAAATCTCATGAGGTCAATCTTTTTCAGGATATTCTATTCATTTATTTTCTTACAAACACATACGAGAAATGATAACAGCACAACAAAGAATACCTCATGGATTGATCAAATATAGCACATTGTGTAGTCATTTAATTACAGACACAGTAATTAGTCAACAAAGTTATTGTGCTTTCCAATGTAGACATCAGATTAATCTTTTTGTAGAGCCTGAAAATTGTTTGTTTTGTTCCTTTAGGGAGCAAGTTTGCAGTTCCAGATGCACAATAACAAGCATTCTCATTTATTTTGGAATATATAGTGGATCTTGCTTAGGGGACAAAACAAACATGCATATGTATACTCACATATTTCGTTTCACGTCCCAATGACCTTGGCAATGAAGTGTATCGCTACATGTGGGAGAAAGCAGACAGAGAAACGCAAATAATGACAACTTTATGAGAAGACTATTCCTGGTAAAGTCAGTTTATCTACTTGCTGGGCTGTTTGTGGTGGTAATTGTATAAGTAGACTGTTATGATCCTGAATGTCACCTTTATACATCTGGACTGTCTTTTCAATCCACTTTGTGTAACACATTGTGTAGCCCTATGGAAGGGGATATTACCAACATAATTATCAGCCAGTTAGAGGATCATCTCATTTCATATGATCAGTATCTGACCAAACGCACACACACAAGCACACACGCACGCACGCACACACACACACACGAATGCACACACACACTCCAACATACAAAGACAGTTGGAATAATGGATGTAGAAAGGGATATTATGCTACTGTACCTGTATGCATTGTAATGAGATTACTGTACCTGTATGCAATGTAATGAGATTACTGTACCTGTATGCATTGTAATGAGATTAATGTACCTGTATGCAATGTAATGAGATTACTGTACCTGTATGCATTGTAATGAGATTAATGTACCTGTATGCAATGTAATGAGATTACTGTACCTGTATGCAATGTAATGAGATTATTTGAGTTTTCACTGAGATTTATAGACATGCATAGTGATACAACGTTTTCCGTTGTGCATTAGATTGCCAATAAGAATGGATCACATTATTTCTTTCTAATAAGTTATGAGAAACTGAACAAAGTCTGACATAAGAGACGAGCCACCTACGAGACATTTAAACAGACCGCTCATGTAAGAGGGGTAAAGAAATCATTTTGGATAACACATCCACTTAATAGTAAATATGCAATAGCGCAATCAGGGCGTATACTCTTTTGAAACCAAGAGAACCACTAACAGTTTTTTTTACCAGTGTGTGCAGTAATGTGTGCAGTATGTTTATCTTGTATATATTATTATTATATCTTGTATATATTATACCTTGTAAGCATTTGTATCAGACATGTGAATGTTGTTGTTTGTATATTTACTATATATATCTTTATCTTGTTTTATTTTACCTTTATTTAACCAGGCAAGTCAGTTAAGAACAAATTCTTATTTTCAATGGGGGTTAGTGGGTTAACTGCCTGTTCAGGAGCAGAACGGCAGTTCTGTCAGCTCGGGGGTTTGAACTTGCAACCTTCCGGTTACTAGTCCAACGCTCTAACCACTAGGCTACCCTGCCGCCCCTTATCTGACTTGCCACAACTGAAGTTCCTTCTTGGGGGATAAAAGTGTTCTATTCTATTCTACATATTGCTGTGAGTGCTTCTTACATTGGAAGTTTTTCTTGGTAAGCCCTTCTCCTGATTTTTGACATTGCTATTGAGCTGCCCTCCTTTAATTAGTTTGCTGAAGCACGAAGGCCCACCTGAACAGCATCTTACATACCTTTGGTGCACATTTGTCCATTGATTCCCTGGAGTACGCGAGAGCGGGAGATGCTTGGCGCTGAAAGATGCCAAAAGTAATCATAAAAGAGAACACTTAATTTGATCTCTTCTACTTTGGCTCAAGTGAGTGCAGGTCAATAAAAAACTCACCATTGGAATGGGGTCCTCTAACACTTCGTCTATGACAGCGTACAGATCTTCTGACTGCTTTCGCAACTGTGCAGGGGAACACATCTGTAGAGAGAATCAGCAGTTAAATAGACATTCTTGCAGCATATAGGCAAGGCTATAGTAGCTGTAATATTATTAACAAGACCTTTATCATCAAGCTAACAGTTCTGCAATATATGGTTTTAAAATAGAAATTTGCACTTTACTTTTGAACGGACTAAATTGGTTTCCGAAAACTTCAGAGAAAGTCGTGGACTTTTTTACAGTACAGATGCTCAGCTGCCACAAAGTCAAGTACGTCTACATGGAAACGTGTAAAGAAAAGTTGTGGCAAACAAGCATTTACAGAATATATTTACAAAATAATTGATGCAACAAGTACACAGTGTCTTAGGAATCAGAGGCCACACTGTTCTTCACTATACTCCACTGTACTGTACCTCTGCATGTGTGTCCTCTTTCTTACGTCTGTCCACTGGGTCCTGTGAATCTCCTTCTTTGTGCACTTGATCATCAATTGCCTGTGAAAGCAATATAAATTGAGATGGAAACATCAATGGACACAACGTACAGTACAGTACGTACAGGTGTAGGATCTTAATTTGATCACCCTTTTGTGTGAGAATTTTCCTGATCCTCACATACTGTATGAAAGTTTTTCTTTGTAGTATATGTTCTCTTCCTTTGTCATGTGATCTACACAGAACGAATAGAACAACTTTCAAGGTTTTACAAACTTTTTTAATTCTTTCAATGGAGCATGTTTTAATGTATTTTCTATTGAGTCAACATTTGTAAAGCGTTTGAGGCTGTCAGGCATTTTGTAAATGTTCCTGTCATCCACTTCTATCCTCAGTCTGAAGCATGTCAACCCTGTCACAGGCACAATCAAAAGTCATTCATTTTCTGTAGTAACAAAATCAAGTCATTCCAATTCTGTTGACGAAATGAGAACTGTAGTGACTCATTCCAATAAGCATGTTATTATTATAGCATGTTATTCCTCCATTTGACTGAATAAACCACCTAATTTCAGTCACTAAAAATACTTAAATTTTTCATTCCTCAACTTGTTGCCCCAAAATCCGACTGCACGGTTGAACTTAAAGGGGCAGTTACTACAGACATATTTGGACAGTTGAACTTAAAGGGGCAGTTACTACAGACATATTTGGACTGTTGAACTTAAAGGGGCAGTTACTACAGACATATTTGGACTGTTGAACTTAAAGGGGCAGTTACTACAGACATATTTGGACTGTTGAACTTAAAGGGGCAGTTACTACAGACATATTTGGACTGTTGAACTTAAAGGGGCAGTTACTACAGACATATTTGGACTGTTGAACTTAAAGGGGCAGTTACTACAGACATATTTGGACTGTTGAACTTAAAGGGGCAGTTACTACAGACATATTTGGACTGTTGAACTTAAAGGGGCAGTTACTACAGACATATTTGGACTGTTGAACTTAAAGGGGCAGTTACTACAGACATATTTGGACTGTTGAACTTAAAGGGGCAGTTACTACAGACATATTTGGACTGTTGAACTTAAAGGGGCAGTTACTACAGACATATTTGGACTGTTGAACTTAAAGGGGCAGTTACTACAGACATATTTGGACTGTTGAACTTAAAGGGGCAGTTACTACAGACATATTTGGACTGTTGAACTTAAAGGGGCAGTTACTACAGACATATTTGGACTGTTGAACTTAAAGGGGCAGTTACTACAGACATATTTGGACTGTTGAACTTAAAGGGGCAGTTACTACAGACATATTTGGACTGTTGAACTTAAAGGGGCAGTTACTACAGACATATTTGGACTGTTGAACTTAAAGGGGCAGTTACTACAGACATATTTGGACTGTTGAACTTAAAGGGGCAGTTACTACAGACATATTTGGACTGTTGAACTTAAAGGGGCAGTTACTACAGACATATTTGGACTGTTGAACTTAAAGGGGCAGTTACTACAGACATATTTGGACTGTTGAACTTAAAGGGGCAGTTACTACAGACATATTTGGACTGTTGAACTTAAAGGGGCAATTACTACAGACATATTTGGACTGTTGAACTTAAAGGGGCAGTTACTACAGACATATTTGGACTGTTGAATTTAAAGGGGCAGTTACTACAGACATATTTGGACTGTTGAACTTAAAGGGGCAGTTACTACAGACATATTTGGACTGTTGAACTTAAAGGGGCAGTTACTACATACATATTTGGACTGTTGAACTTAAAAGGGCAGTTACTACAGACATATTTGGACTGTTGAACTTAAAGGGGCAGTTACTACAGACATATTTGGACAGTTGAACTTAAAGGGGCAGTTACTACAGACATATTTGGACTGTTGAACTTAAAGGGGCAGTTACTACAGACATATTTGGACTGTTGAACTTAAAGGGGCAGTTACTACAGACATATTTGGACTGTTGAACTTAAAGGGGCAGTTACTACAGACATATTTGGACTGTTGAACTTAAAGGGGCAGTTACTACAGACATATTTGGACTGTTGAACTTAAAGGGGCAGTTACTACAGACATATTTGGACTGTTGAACTTAAAGGGGCAGTTACTACAGACATATTTGGACTGTTGAACTTAAAGGGGCAGTTACTACAGACATATTTGGACTGTTGAACTTAAAGGGGCAGTTACTACAGACATATTTGGACTGTTGAACTTAAAGGGGCAGTTACTACAGACATATTTGGACTGTTGAACTTAAAGGGGCAGTTACTACAGACATATTTGGACTGTTGAACTTAAAGGGGCAGTTACTACAGACATATTTGGACTGTTGAACTTAAAGGGGCAATTACTACAGACATATTTGGACTGTTGAACTTAAAGGGGCAGTTACTACAGACATATTTGGACTGTTGAATTTAAAGGGGCAGTTACTACAGACATATTTGGACTGTTGAACTTAAAGGGGCAGTTACTACAGACATATTTGGACTGTTGAACTTAAAGGGGCAGTTACTACATACATATTTGGACTGTTGAACTTAAAAGGGGCAGTTACTACAGACATATTTGGACTTATAAATGTATGATGTGTACCCATTGATTCTTCAAGAATATAACTTAAAAATGCCTCATGAGCTTAGTTCAACTGTCGTACCCCATCAGAACCCAAAATATTAGCTTGTTTAACTCCATTGTTTGTAAACAAAGTAAATGTAAACAAACGCTATATAGCCTCAAAACATGATTGAAACTGTAATTTTTATATCATGGATGGTCAGTCCTTGCATCCCTAACTCTGTCTATAATTTTGAATGGTTACATTTTCTCCAGCCCTATCTGTCAGCTTTTTAACAAAACAGGGGTTGGAAAAACAGTTTATTGTTTCTACTGCCGATTGATCCAGGTCAGGTGTGTCTGTATCAACCATAATTTGGCAGCTGTTTAACTGTAATGTTCCTGGCTGATTGTCAATTAACAATGAGATAGGGATATTGGGTTTTCAACAGAAACGTCAGCAGACTGTACTTACCTGCTGGTCCAACAGAACGATGTTTGTGGGAATTGCAGCGAGGGCTTTATAGCTTAACTTGATCTTGTGTGGCTAGAGTTGAGAGGGATAGGTGGAGGGATATGAAAAATACAAAACAAATCTTATTTATAGTGCTATTCCCAGGCTGGGCTTTGCTAGAAATGTTCAAAATGATTCAATTTCTCAATGTAACAACACAATTCTGTTTAGACATAATGCACTTGAACCCTACAACATTTTAATGAAAAAAAACTTTCACTAACTGTCTCTGAAAAGCAAATATGACAGTTGGGAACCAAGGACAATATAGTTACTGTTAGAGGTTGTAAGTTAACAAGATCATTTTTAGCCGAGTGGCATCTTGCCAGATACGCAATCATTCTTACAGTACTCAATGTCGGTCACAGAACATTAATAGTTTCCTTTGTCCTTGTTTACTTGACTCATGCAGGTGGCGTGCGATTGGACTGCATGCCAGCATGCAGAGTAGCTACCTTTCTTTTTGTATCAATGGAGTCTGACATCTCCCTCCATAGGCATGGAGAGGGCGTAGAGCGCAGGGAGAGAGAGGGAGACGGAGTAAGGTCGCGGGTCAGGGGCGCCGGAGAAGGGGAGAGGGTGAAACGGTCAGGTGTAGAAGGGGGAGTGGGGGGCTTAGGGGATGGACATCCTGGGGGTGTGTAGAGGGTGGGAGTGAGGTGGAAAGCTCTGTGAGCTGGGGAGACACCGAGTTGCAGCATCGAGGGTGGAGGTGTTTTCAGGCCGTTCTGTAATGGGGTTGGTGATATTGTATCTGTGTACCTCTGTGCAGAGGAAACTATGCCACTGGGTGAGTGGGATGAGGCAGAAAGATGGCCCTCTGGGGCACAGCAGGAGAGAGAGGGAGGTTTAGGAGACCTGGAAAGACATGAGTAGGACAGTGGACTCCAAACTTGGGGCCTTGCGGTCCCCCGTGTGTTAAGGGTCCCCATAGAAATCCCCCCATTGTTAGAGGTTCCCATGGAGGAAACTTCAGGTGTAGACGTATTGAGGGCCT
Organism: Oncorhynchus keta; assembly: GCF_023373465.1. Taxonomy (NCBI): domain Eukaryota; kingdom Metazoa; phylum Chordata; class Actinopteri; order Salmoniformes; family Salmonidae; genus Oncorhynchus; species Oncorhynchus keta. Next base: position 16,315,865 of record NC_068444.1, on the reverse strand, counting down.
TAAAGGTATCCTGGTTATTAGCAGGTGCAGAAGACAGAAAGGTGAGCTTTGATTGTATGTGAGAATTCAGAGCTTGTACAAAGTTCTTGCTAACTGGTTTAGGTTCAGCAGACAGTGTGTCAAGTGTTGAGTTTGAAGAGGTGTTTACTGGTCCGGGAGACAGTGAGTCGAGTGTTGAGTTTGATGAGGAGTTTACTATTCCGGGAGGCGATGAGCTGAGCTTTGAGAAGGATGAGTAAAGAGGTTGACATGCAGAGGTCCCCTGGTTGTGAGCTGGATTAGGAGACAGACATTTAAGTCTTGAGTGTGACGAATACAGGGGTTGATTTGAATCTTGGGGCACAGAAGCCCCTTGGTTCTTAACTGGTTTCGGCTCAGGCGACAGTGAGTTAAGTCTTGAGTTAACTGAGTTGTCGAGTGGTTCAGGAAACAGACGTCTGAATCGTGAGTGTGATGAGTACAGAGGTGGACTTGGAACTTTGGTGTGGTCTACTGGTTTGGGGAGGTTTTGAGGGAACGCTTGAGACAACGGTGGCACTGGTGATGCCACAAGGCTTCGATAAGAGGGGGAGGTGACCCTCTCAGAGATAATTCCATTGTTTGATTTCAGTTTTTCTGAGTGTCTTAATGGTGGGCTGTGAGGGCCAACCATTCTCCATGAGGTGGAAAGCTCCTTAGACTCTATGGACAGGGGTGCATTGACAGATCTAAGGGACTCTAACACACATCCATCCCTGTGATGGTAACTCTGAGCTGGGCTGTGTATGGAGGCTGAGGACTGGGCCCTGGATGAGAACACCTCCAGAGGAATAGAGGCCACACTGGAGGCTGCAGAGCAGGCGTTACAGGAAGTCCCATGGTGAATGGGCCAGCAGGGGGAGTAGGGTCTCTGTAGAGTCAGAGTAGGGGACAGGACTGGCAGGCGGCCCTTTCGGAGGATAGCTGTTAGCAGGGAGAGCCGCGTGGGAGGGGGCCTGTGGCGGGAGCGGGGGGACAGGGGACAGGGGGACGAGGAGGGACTTGCACAACAAGTTGGTGAGAGACAGGTTGGCGGCATGTGGACTAAACTGGAGCCAGGTTCTAGGAAGTGCCTCTTGACTCGCACAACAGAGGGGGTGAACATGCCAGATCTCACTGAGGAGCACGGGGACACCGCGCAAGACGTCTCAGGGGACATTTGCAGTGCTGACCAGCTCCTGTCTTTGTCCCAACTCTCAGAGAGGATGGACTCCTGACTCTGACTCTTGGAAGAAGCAGGAAACAGGTCTGTGGAGTTAGCGGGGCTTAGTCTCTCGTCTGAGTCAGACTCCCTATTTAAAAAGAGATCCAAGCTGACCTCAGCACCCACAGGGGTGTTGTGCCACTGCTGCTGAGAAATGCCCTGGTGTTTGTTAACAGCTGTTTCCATAGTAGCGGGCCCGGATACAAAATGGTGGACTGTATTTTCTGGCTGGGTATTTATAGGGGGAGGGGTCTGGGGTGGGGTTGTGTGATCAGGAGGAGATATCAACTGAGAAGGGGAAAAAACATGGGATAGGGGTGAAAAGGTTCTATGAATATTAATTAACACATTGTTGACTAATGATAACTGAAGACGACTGTCAATGAGGTAGATTTATTTGATTTCATTTCATTTCAAATTCTGAATTATTGAACCATGATACATAAACATTTTGCCATTCATTTGCAAAGTAATTAAAGCAGTCTCAGGCAAATATAATTTAGAAAAGGGTAAAAAAAAACTGATTTTTACATAATCACTAATACATTGCATATCTGAGACCCAACTTCAAATCAGGATTGTAACCATAGCTTCATATAACCAAGTTGTTTGTCTTTTGGTATACTATGTAAAAATTGAATCTCATAAGGCATGTTCTCTCATTTAAAAGGTACAAGCAAAGGCAAGTAGGGTTGGAACCAAAAATTCCGATCTGCCATTTGTGTGTCATTTTTATTACTATGTATAGATTTAATCTCAGAAGCTACAGTACGTCATTAAAATGGTCACATATGGAAGGGAGTCAAGCTGTTAGCCTTAGAAAAACATTGTTATTATCAAATATTTTTGCCCAACTTCCATTAAAGTTACTATGTCTTGGCCTCAAGCAGAGAAGGTGCGACATATAGAACATGAATACAAAGCTTTAAGATTCACATTGTGATTCATGTTGTTGTTGGTTCTGCTGTAAATGCGAGTATCACATTGAGGTAGTAAGAGTAGAGCATAAGCACTTACCCGAGTATATGTCTCCTGTTGGACCATGTCCCCTGCTCCGCGTTTTTCACCGTCACTGATATAGATCACCTCTGCCTTGAAAAGCCCTCCGTCCGACATGGTGTGTTCAGTCGCCTTCTGCTTGGGAACTCCTCAATTCTGACAGAGGATCAGGAAACCTTGATGAGCCACTTAGATGAGTTACTGTAACCTGAGCAATCCTGAAGTGAACCTCGGCAAGTCCCTGTGTATAACTTCCAGCTCCTAAGCGAGAGCGGGATGTGTAATTATGTCTCTCTCCTGGGTTTCCTTTTACCAGAACACATGTCCCACATGAACTGTACACATGCACTACCACATGCACTACCACATGCCTCACTGGTTGAGTAAGAGCTTAACTGATACTATTTGTTCTTCATAATTATAGTAAGTCGTTTCTCTAGGGGAGAAGGGACACCCGTCCTGGATGACTGACTGACGACAGAATTACACAGTATGTTCTCCATACAGTCACAATTCATTTAGAAATCTTTCGTCACTGTCTAAATAAAATGAAACGAAACATTCATAAATGTTAGTGTTTTCTTTCAGAGATTCACTAGATTCACTAGATGTTAACTAGATGTGTGATACACTGCATTTAAAATGTAATTATTATGCGGAGAAAACAATGTATTGTGTCTTTCTTTCAATTGTACTCCAAATGGATGTTGAAAAAGGTCAAGCTGGACTTCTACAGTAAGAGAAGCTCTTTAACAACAGTTGTTGCATAATCCACACCATTTGGCATACGGTATGATTGACATGGTTGAGACTGATCCATGATAACAAGAATGTAAATTGTCCGGGTGTCCATTTGATTAATTGTTCAGCAGTCATATGGCTTGGGGGTAGAAGATGATAAGGAGCCTTTGGGACCTAGACTTGTATCCTGATCTATCCTGATTTGTAGTATATACTGTATACTACTTCATGTTTGCTCCTGCAGTTTATATTCACCTATGAAATAACCTCCTTGTGACATCTGCTGGTTTTCTGAACAGCAGACTCTTAGATATCCATGTGCATAACTCAGACCTTCATATTCATCACAAAAGACAACCTAAGATTGACTATAAATAAATAACTTGCAGATGTGTTCTGTATGTTACCATGGTAAAGAAAAAAGGCCTGGAGTTTTTGAACTCTTCACATTTGTATCTATGGTAACCTATTGAGCCAGTCCCTCTAGATATTATTCACAACCACACCTCATGTACTACAAGCCTGATACAATTCTGTCCATGTGATAATGCAGTATTTTTCTACACGACATAGCCAACAGACTTGCTTCATGGTTGCCTTAACTAAATGGATCCGCTAACTGAGTGCTTGAATTGAAGCGCATTGAAAATCCCATGGGCGTGGTGTGAAAGATTCGCTCAATGAAAAACTGATTCCCATATCAACAGTAACTACTTGACAACTGATGTTATATAAACATTGTCATTTCATAATCAGGTGCATTGAAAACCAACAAAAGCTACAGCCAAAGTTTGAGACTGTGGAAATGGACGCAAACATGGATTGGTCAAACATATTTTCAATTTCTTTCTCATTTGATGAGAGTATGACATTTGAAATAGCTGTATCAATGAAGAGACGTCATCTCATCCTGTTCAGTTGGTGCATTATTAACAATATTTTGACAGGGATATTATCTGAGTGCATGTATTTATGCATACACTGTATAAAAAAAATACAATAAAAAATATGTTTATTCAACATACAATTAATTGTAAGGCAACCAGTTGAAAATGCACAATCCTGATGCAGCTGGTTCCCTTACAATTTTATGTGGAATCAACATATTTTTCTTTTACAGTGTAAGAATTGAGACCACACAAAAGTGGCTGATTGAAGTTGGTGCCAAGTACCTTATTTGGTTTGCCTGTGAGTAGTCCTGTTTTCACAGCCTCTGTGAGCGTGATTTTAATTGGCAATGTCTTCAGCAACGGCACAAACGTATAAAAAAGAAGCTTGGATGACACTTCTTCTTCTGAGACCTGTAAATAAGATGGTTACACATCATCTTATGTCTGTGATCTTCACATTAAAAAACTATTCAAATCACATGATCTGAGTTTGTAATTAAACTATATTGCT